>NW_010307040.1:22444-66455 GCF_000700745.2 Antrostomus carolinensis | reverse complement strand
AAGTGGTAAGCCAATATGCCTAATTAAACTAATGTTGTTGATAATTTAAAATATGTTCTACTTAAATTTACTTTTGAGAAACACTTGAGCCTTCTGTATTGATCGGTAGTCTCATAACAGTCGTGAGTTAATAAAAGATTACCTAAAGTGCCAATTACAGACATTGGAATTTGAGCAATGCAATTTGTAGAGGTAATTAATCATTGTTTTGTTAATTTACATTGCAACTCAGGAAGATAATTGAGCATGCTGACATTTTTCAGCAATTGATTCTTCAACTGACTTGCTAGACTCCCAATAGGAATGAATTACAAATAAAGTGGGAAGCAATAACTGATTAAGTACTAATCCTTATTATTTCATCTTGAAAAATATTGATGACAGAGGAATTGTTTGAAGTTAGTATCAACTTGATGTATGAAGCTCTATCAGGAAGTCTAAGAAAAAGTATTTATTTCAGTTGAAAACTACAGCCTTCACTTTGGATCTAATACATTTATAAGAGTATAAAGATGACCAGCCAGACATGAAAACTATTTTCTCTCCCTTTTGCTTCACACTTAAAAAAAAATTCCCCTGCAATTATTAATATTGGATTTCATTCCATTAATTAACTTTTGAATTATTTTACTTTTTAGTATTGTACATGTGACACCACTTTTTTCCGTGTTGAAACATCAGAAATAACACTGCTGCCTTTGATTCATAATGAATACATTGCTGTAAAAGTGGTCTCAAACAGCAGTGGAGATACAACTAAGCTTCTTAGATAGTCATAAAACATCATGTCTTTTAAATACATCACTGGTAAGCAAAAGAATGGGATAGAGGAAGTCTGCTACTATTTTGCTTAACACTATCAGCTTGATATGGAAGTCTGCTTAGATGCAACATAGAATCTGGAGCTGTGCTTTTATTGGTTATAAAGAGGCTCAACAACATCTCTGCATTGCCACTCTTATTTGTAGTCACGTTCTGTGTAACCTCTGTTGCATAGAAAATATAATACTGTCCTAAAGTAACTTTGGTTCTTTGAGACAGTGTGAATTGTATGACTCATCTTCTCTCTCTTCTAACCCAAAATTAATCTTGTGAGGCACTGAAGAAGGAATTTATTGGTCCTGCTTTCCATGCCTCCAGAGGGGACTCTGAAGGTCTGATAAATACATAGTCATAATACAGAAATTCCTGAAACAACCCCTGACTCAAATTTATGCAAGGCAATCTTGTATGCTGTCCACCTTTCCATTTTTGACATGCTAGAATAGACCTACACTGACTACAACTCAAATAATGATAGTGAATGTTAGGTAAGTAACTAATCATCTTTGATACTGGAACTTACTATGTTAAATAGTTGTAAACGTTATCATAGAATGATTCTCTGATCATACTGTCATTTAAAAGTTTAAAAATAAAAAGTTATACTGTATACAGTATACCCTAAATCCTATGGAAATATTGAAAGATAATCAAATAATGTATTTTCTTTTAAAGAGAAGAGACACCTTCCCACCCACCCACACAAAAAAGATGCTAGTAACATGGTCATATGTATCAGGATATCAGAAATTGTCAAATACTACAATGGCAGAAATTACCATAAGCAGTGGAGGGAGTAATAATTCCTCCTCTGCAAAGGCTCTTACTTGCACAATTCCTCAGGAATCCATACAATGGCATCATCTCTTCCATGTCTTTGTAAAAACATTGGGAGATAAAGATGCCATAATCTTGACCACATCAGCAGCATGCTGATAGCACACACAACTCCATTTCCAGCAGCAACATATCAGCAACATATCTGTTCATGTGGTAGTACACCTGTAAGAAATAGACTCCTGTCATTGAAAAACAAGTTCTCACCTGAGTAATGCTACTAGAAATGAGAAAGAGCTGACCAAGTGTTTCTGGCCAGGTTCCACTGAATGTATACACTCCTTCACCCATCGATTTTCCCTGGGATTGAGGTAGCTTGGGTGACTACATAGTAACAGTTTAACAGATGCATTTTCACCTTCAGTCTGTTGGGAGAACTCGTATTTTTCTCCCAGAAGAACATTTGGCTGCTATAATTGACATACATCCTGCTATGATATAACTCATCCTACCAGAAGCTTCATTTAAAAAAAACTAGACAAAAAGTGTAACTAATGAGTTGTTGTCCTATTCCTTCTCTTTAATATTCAGACTCATTCTGTTCTTTTCACTGCCAGTTGTCATCTTGGTCCCAATTTTTGGAACAGAAAATAGCTTAGGTTCCAGATATATCAGAAACTGAATTTTAATTTGCAGGTCTACAATAGCTGGATTTCTTGGTGTCAGTGCAAAATAGGAAAACCAGGCCAAATTATGTGACAATTGGCTTGATGTGCTTTTTCTAAAGAGGGCCCAGGCTATGCATGATCTGTCAGAGCCTAACAGATGACTCCAGAAGTGACCCAGAATTTAAAAGCTTGTAAAGTCCTCCTGTGAGAGTATTTTTGCTTTAACTGGAATTCACAGTTCCCATTAATACAATTCCTGTATTATCAAATCCTCTGCTGCTCCCACGCAGAGATCTCTTTTCAGTACTGGAAGTATCAGAAACTTCTGCATGAAGGCACTCTAATACTACAGTGACTGGTGACCATAGTAAAACTGGAAATATTTGTAAATGCTGAACTTCAGCACGTGCCTGAAGTTATTTGTGTTTGGCAGACTTCAAAGGTGCGAGTGAAGTCCAATGACCAGGATTTTAAAACAGTCCAGTGCAGGTAAGCTTGTTTCTTAATTGCTAATACATTTTCATTGTAACAACTTCCTAGGTGTATTTGGGATTTCCAGTAAGCCTTATGAAAAGTATGTATGGAATGGCAAGCTCCTGGAGGCAGTAAAAAATACTGTTCATCGTGACTGGCTGCTGTATATTATTCATGGATTCTGTGGGCAATCAAGTATCCTTTTGCTGTTGTAAAGAATGTTGGTTTATCAACTTTTTAAAAGTTCAAAGGTGTGAAATACATTCAATTATTTCTTTGTCATGTAAATACTTTTCAATCTTAGAATTATTTGTTGGCTTTTATTTTCATTACTCTTCTAGGTTTTATGGATAATTATTACGTTCTTATTATAGGGTCCTGACACAGGCAGACTCAGACATTCTCAGTGAGGGGAACTGTTTGTAAGCATGGAGTTTAGTAATAAGAACTTGAGAGGCTTTTAAGGCTCAGATGTATTTTTCACTGACATTTGAGGAAGGGAAGAGAAGCTAAACAGAACTGAATTGCTGATGTAGAAATGTTCTCTTACTAATCTCCTTTAAAACACTGAGTAACTGAGACTTGCAGAAATTCTGTTTCTGGTGAAGATGATGATAGAACTTCATGCCTGCTATGTGAAGAGAGTTCAGTAAACGCTAGAACATCTGAAAATCTTTTTTAATTACTATATATTATTTAAAATGGGTAAATGGATCTAGTAGGAGAAAAAACCCAAATGTGTATCACACTCCAAAGAAACTTACAGAGACACTATATTTTAATCATCTACAATATCATGTTCAACAGCCTGTCAACAAAATATCTGGGGAAGCAAATAAAATTATGAAGTTAAGGTTAGTGGTGTTTTTGCAAAATTTAATTTTGTTTTTTCATGATTGTAAGGCTTGGTCATTGGCTTGGTCCCCAGACAGAAAACTGGATCTGTTTTTATATACTTCCATTTCATCTGGGGTCTTACTTAATCAAAGTGGTAGCTGTGGATCTGACCACCAGCGTTATGCCTGCAGCTGCTTTGTGAGTGACAATAGTCTTCGCTCTAAGTATTTTGATGAACAAATGTCTTCTTCCCTCTTTTTCGTGCCATCCTTCTGCTAAGGAAGCAGTGATAGTCACACTAGACATCTGATTCTGTCCTTTTTTTTTATTATTATTAAAAAAAAAAAAAAGCCTAAAAGAAAACTACGACTGCATCCATAGCTGTTTGCCTACTTTTCTTCTACTTTTTAGTAGAAGAAATTTATCTACTTTTCCAGACAAATAGAGGGTGACCAGTATACCTGATATGAAAACAGGAGCTCCCAGACTTTAATCCCAGTATTCACAAAAGCAGTGTGAATCTGGTGGCTATTTCACCTCCCCTGTCACTTCATAAAATAGAGATATTTGTCTTCCATATGTTGTGAAAAATGATTGATGTATTGTAATTTAGATTCCCTGTTCAACTTTCTTCAAAACTGTTGTTGAAAAGGGCAATGCTCTCTCCCAGCTGCAAAAGAAATTTGGAAGTGGTACTCATATCTGTTAAGGAGATTTTAGTAAGTCTGATTCTGTACTTTCATACACCTTTTTTAGAATTTGTTTTTTGTTGCATGAAGTGAATGAAAAATTGCACATGACATGTAAACCTTGACTTCTCTTTCAAGAACTATTAATATACGGTCGCCCTATATACGTCACTCTGATAGCCAGAAGATCAAGCAAATTTGCTGGAACACGTTTTCTGAAACGAGGAGCAAACTGTGAGGTAAACTAAATGTGATTTTAGGGGTTCCTCTCTGCCCCAACAACGATATGAAAGCTTGAGCTTGACTGACTGGTGAACTGAAATGTTTTAGAGGATTGTTAGGGCTTTGGTTGTAAATTATGCTATTAGGTAGTGTTATCACAGCTATCACTACCTTTTTAGTTCAGGTAATAAGGCTGTTCTTAAAATAATAAGTCTTAACCGACATTTCTTCTTTTTTTTTTTTTTTACGTTTAAAGATAATGTTATTTTCCAAGTAGTGAAAAAAGTAAATAAATCTGATGATATATGTTTAGAGACAGATGATATTTTAACCTACAGTGGTGTTCTCACTGCTATGATTTTTGTATTTTACAGTTTAATTGTTCTCTGTAATGATCAGTTCTCTGTAACACCTGCAGCTCTGAAGTGTCATGTCTACATCATATGTGTGTTCCTGTTTGTTTCAGGGAGATGTTGCTAATGAAGTGGAAACTGAACAAATACTTTATGATGCTTCAGTTATGTCATTTTCTGCAGGAAGTTATTCTTCCTATGTTCAGGTTCGAGGATCTGTCCCCCTGTACTGGTCTCAAGATATTTCAACTATGATGCCTAAGCCACCCATAACGTGTATGTACAAATTATTCTTTGTGGCAGTTTATGGTTAGCACTGTGTCCTAAAAGAACACCTGAGAGCGTAAGTGAAAAACTAGATTTGCAAAAATTTTCAATTTTTCTATGCATTTGTTCTTTGGGAACCTATAATTTCAGGTAAATTAATATCTTCATAATAAATGTCATGGCAAACAAACATTCAACCATATAAAAAGCTGCATTTGATGAAATTAAATAGAAAAAAATCACCATCTCAGACTTCACATTCAGCAGTGGAATACAAAAAAATTCCGTTTGAGGGTGTCCACTTTCTTTGTGTGAGGCCTGGTGAGGCCACATCTGGAATATTGTGCCCAGTTCTGGGCCCCACAGTTCAAGGAGGACAGGGAACTGCTTGAGAGAGTCCAATGCTGAGCCACCAAGATGATTAAGGGAGTGGAGCATCTCCCTTATGAGGAAAGGCTGAGGGAGCTGGGGCTCTTTAGTATGGAGAAGAGGAGACTGAGGGGTGACCTCATTAATGTTTATAAATATGTTAAGGGCAAATGTCATGAGGATGGAGCCAGGCTCTTCTCAGTGATGCCCAATGACAGGACAAGGGGCAATGGGTGTAAGCTGGAACACAGGAGGTTCTGCTTAAACTTGAGAAGAAACTTCTTTACAGTGAGTGTGAAGGAGCACTGGAACAGCCTGCCCAGGGAGGTTGTGGAGGCTCCTTCTCTGGAGACATTCAAGACCCGCCTGGGCGCCTTCCTGTGTGATCTCATTTAGGTTCCTGCTTTGGCAGGGGGATTGGACTGGATGATCTTTCGAGGTCCCTTCCAAACCCTGACATTCTGTGATTTGTGCTTATTATTTTGTATACAAAGTTAGCTACTTTGTACTACTAATCTTAATATTGTGGATACAGTTTTGAACCTGTTGAAAATGGTGGAAAACATCTGAGCTAAGTTTAATGGGGTCAGCATAATTGCACTTTGTAAGCCTCTCATGAAAGTTTTGGTTAAGAAGTCGCTTCCAATTTGCAAAAGGGAAGATTTATTTTTAACAGCCTTTGCATGAAAAGAGGGGAGAGTATGTTACTGTATCGTTACTATTAGAGAATTAGTATGTATTTTGTGACAAATAGTTCTAAGGGAAAATTGTTTAAGTTCACTTAATATAGTCCTGAATATATGTATTTGTTGCAGTGGACCAAGCAGATCCTTTTGCACATGTTGCTGCTCTTCACTTTGACCAAATGCTTCAGAGATTTGGCTCTCCCATTATTATTTTGAATCTTGTGAAGGTACAATATTTTTAATATGTTCTGTATGTTTTCTAATTTTTAATATGATGCTTATTTCTGTACAGTTTCTGTGTAATTTTACTTGTGTTCTAAACTCATGCTAGCTTATAAATGACATATTTTCTTCATAAATCTCATCCTACATGGGATAGTACATAGCTCTAACTGCTTCCACTACAGCCCTTCAAAAAAAAGGAGTTTCCCACGTTGATAGACTTCTTCTAATATCCTTTCACTGTTGTTTTCAAGTTTTTGCTATTACTTCTTAGATGTGAGTAAGTCCAAATAAATATGCTACTAAACTTAATTTAGCACCAAAAAAATGATAAAACAGTAATGTTCCATGCAAAGTGAGCTTTGTAGGCTTCTTGACACAGGAAACGGATTTATTTGAAATATTACGGTAAAGACTTATCTTCTGTTGTTTGTTCGGTCTGGTAGAGTCATCAAAGTACGAGTAGGAGAGAAAACTGAAGCATCTGATGCCAACTAATGGGCAGTGGCAGTAGGGCTGGACTAACAGGAAGAGTTTAATGATTGCTACACTAATTCAGTTCATTGCTGTGTGAGGGGCTGTGGTACAAAGCCTGGATTCTGGGTGGCACTAATTTTGTTTATTACATCTTGTATTGCTGTTGGGGTTTGTTTTATTTTGTTGTTTTCTGTTCTGATCCAGCCATTTTCTGTGATGGTGTCTGTTTCGACATTTGAGTTTAATTTGTTGGTTTGTTTTGCTTGAATCATATCTTATTTCTTTTTAATCTTGAAAAAAATTATTTAATTTATCATGTTGTAGAACCGTATTCAGTAGGAAAAAAGGATCTTTTATGTGCATGTAGGATCTGTTCCTAGTATAAAAAAAATAGGAAAAATACAAAAGGAAGGCTTTTAAAACTCTTAAGTTGTTATAAATGGCAACTAGATAACCTATTTCTAGAAACTTACCTGTGGTAGGAGTGCTTTTAAGACTCTCCAAGAGTCTGTGGAATCAACTTAGGATACCATTTGTTGACAAGAAAATTATTTTATCTCTTGCAGCCATAGCTTTCAAAAGACACATGAATCATTACATACTTAGATTCACAGGGCTTTTGATATGGTAGCTGAAAATTTGTCTCTTTATTTCCTTCTCTGTAGATGCTCAATATTCAGATGCTAAAATTCATGTTCCTTTGTTACTTTAGGTACTCCTTGGGGGGCAGGGTGGGAAACGTGGGGGGAAAGCCCCCAAACCTCAGCACCTTTTTTTGGATGTTGCTGTTGCTTTTACACAAATGCTAAATGTTTCTATCTCCAGTACTTTTATTATTTGATTTCTTAAATGTCAGTGAAGCATAAATCTATGTCCTCCTGTATCTGTCTATCCTAGAAACTTAGAATCATAGAATAGTTTGGGTTGGAAGGGACCTTTAAAGGTCATCTCATCCAACCCTCAACTTGTTAACTAGTAATGAATGTATTAGGCTTCCTTTGGCATTTTTTTTGACTGCTATTATATATTTAAAGCAGTTTCTATAACTTAAGTTCAGTATAGGTTTTAGTTTCGATGAAGTTGAGCAGAAAGCTGTACTAATATATAGAGTACCAAAACATGGTATATTCAGAGAATGGCAAGATAATTCTAATTTTTTTAAATTATTGAAAGGTAGATGGGAGCTGTTGTTCCCCATCTCCTGTCATTAATGGAGAAGAATTTGCCTGGGTCCTCTTGTATCCCAGAACTGAATGGGATACTTTCCTTTCTGTCTGTCTTTTCCTTCTCTCTTGTCTTTGTCCATTTCTTCTGTCTTATCACTTTTGTTTCCTTGTGCTCTTCTTTGCTCTTATTGGGTTCTGTTTTTCAGCCAGTGATTATGCACAGTTGAGATGGGTGACTTTTACTACTGATACAGATAAATTGTCAAACACCCAGAATATTTGGATTTTTCTGTCTCTTCTATTCTTAATTTAATTGTACTAGCTATAAAGAACTGCCTGCTGGTGTTACAGCTTCCACTTTTTGTTTCTGTTACACATACACATATGTGCATGTATACAGGTTACGTACATTTATTAATGAAAATTGTAATAATAACTTCACTTTTTTCTTGCTAAAGGAACGTGAAAAAAGAAAGCATGAAAGGATTCTTAGTGAAGAGCTTGTTGCTGCTGTGACATATCTCAACCAGTTCTTACCCCCAGAGCATGCAATTATATATATACCCTGGGATATGGCCAAATACACTAAAAGGTAGAAAAGATCCTTCTTTGTACTAGTGCTCTTGGCCACAATACAAATAGCTGCATGCTACTATCGCTCTTTTCAGTGGAATGTAGATTAAGAATGATGGGAGAATTTTATTAAGATCTAAGGATAGAATAAAACCTCAGCTTTATGGAGGATTTTTTATGTTTTCTATGGTTTCTTACCAAAGTGGAGCAAGGCCTGGAAACTTTGAAATTCTCTGCAAAGGAAAATTTTAGAGAAAAGCCATAAAAAACCAATCAACATTAACTTTTTATTCTGAAGTAGTCAAAACACTGCATTTTGTCAGGTGTTCCATTTCAGTCATTGAATTTATTGAGTTACAAGATATTGGAAAACAAGGGGTTTCTTATCAATCAGTCTCTTCCATTTCCTCTTCCAAAAGGAAATGAGGACATTAATTTCAATGTTTTAAAGCACTTAGATTATTAGGAGTATATATCTTAGAAAGGCAAATATATTCTTTGAATATTCTATATTCTTTTTTGGACAATAGAATGCTGTACTGGTATCATGTGAAAAGGGTCAACGTTTTCCTAAATGTAGAAATGTTTACAAGACACAAACATTTTAAATCTGCAATTATAGTTTGCTATTCTTAAGTAAAACACAACTCAGTTGTAAAGTTCTCTGACCTGCATATGTCTACTGTATCTTACAATGCCAAAAATTCTAGAAGAATGATAGGAGGAGTTGGATCAACTTTCAGGTATCTGTTACTGTATCAGTAACAATGGAAAAACTCATGTGGTTCAAAGGGCAGGAATACAGTTAATGTTTGTCAATAAAATCTTATTAAAAAAGTTTTGGAAAACAATCCTTTTTCGCTGTTTGACATTACAGGTTGGTTGATATAGTTGGTCATGTGGAAGTGAAACTCTTACTTTAAAATCTGATGTGGTTTCACGCTACATTTTTATTCTAAAATGGCATTGTGTACAGTTAGGTGTATATGCAATTGTTTGTGTTATCATTAAATAGCAAATCTCAAAATAAGACTAGATGCAAGTTCTTGGGTTTCCTATGGAGTGATGCTGATGAAGATTAGTGGTCTCCCTATATGGGAAATGGTACTAGGTGATTGAAGGATTCCCCTTCTAGCTTTAAGCTTGAGGTATATTTATAATACATATCCACTCTAGTACAGATATAAAAAACACCTGAGGATTTTGAACAAGATTATGTATTTATGGAAGCAAGAGATATTTAGGAATGGAAGATAATGTATACTTCTGCCTAAAGAATTTACAATTTCAGGAATACCGAGAACACGTTTGCTTTAATGTGTAGTTTTGAATTAAGTTTGTTGGAAAGTAGTACCAGTGGAAATGTTCCAAAATATTGGTTCCATCTCGATATAAGCAATCTTTAAAAAATAAATAATTGGTTTTGTTACTTGAAATGTAAACACTGTAATAAAAACTTTGAAAATAAGATTATGAGTAAACAGAAGTCAAAGTCCCCAGCAATGGATGGATGGATGCTCTGATCTGAGCAGGAGGCGCAGGACATTGTGAAGGCCACACACAGAAACAGAAAAAAACCAGCACCTTGCAAACAAAATGAGGGAATATGATTTAGCATAATCATATATCCTTTTCTGCCTCATTCTTATTTGGTGAATCATAGAAAGTTTGGGAGAGGAAAATTAGTATCATATAAAAAATTAGAAGTTTTAGATTTTTCAAGTCTTCCACTTCTAGTTTATGCAAAATGATTTATTAATAAATAAACAGAATTGCTCAGGTACCATTAGTGTCTGTTTCCTAAGTCTGTAAAATCTAAGAAAACTATAGACATAATTATTGTTGGATAAATAAAGTTATGATGTGAGTCTGTCTTTAAATAAATTTTGTTAGTAAAAGTCTTTCCAAACAGTGAAAAATTTTTTAGTATTAATGTATCTTGACTGTGGTTTTTTTTTTTTTCCCCTCTCCTCAGCAAACTTTGCAATGTCCTTGATAGACTGAATGTGATTGCAGAAAGTGTAGTAAAGAAGACTGGATTTTTTGTAAATCGACCTGATTCCTACTGTAGTATCTTGCGGCCAGATGAAAAGTACGTATAATGTAATTGATGCATAATGAATACCATCTGTTCCTTGGAGAGTTCTCTACAATTTCTCTGTCTATTGCATTATTTCTTATTTTAAGGCTTAAATTAATATGAAAAAATATACTTAGTTATGAAGTTACAGCTAAAAGGACTGTAGTCAGGGGCACATGCTAAGAAATACTAATACACTGGAAAATCTATAGAGAGTACAGTTATGCTGCGGCTGTTTTACTTATAACAAATTCTCATTTCAAACCATTATTTGTAACTTGTAATCTATGCCATGTGTGTTTATATAGTTTTGGGGTTTTTTTTTCACTCTAACCCAAGGATTCCTAAATTTGAGGGTAAATTTAGCAAAGCAGTGACCATTTGGAAATTAACAGGTGGCTTCTTTTGAGGCATATTAATAAGATAAGTATAATCTAAAAGTTGCTGAGTCTGGTGTTTTCCAATGGATTTTATGGTATTCATACATACAAAATTTAAAACTTTTTTTACTAGAAACTGTATTTGCTTAGACTGCTGTACAAGTACAGTGATTTAATCGGCTGAATTCTCTCAAGTCCTAAAAATATAGAAGAAAAATAACTTCCACATTAAAAGTTCAATAAGTTTTTGATTCAAGTTTTCATATTAGGGACCTAATTCATCACTGCCCAAATGGGTGTTCATGTTTTACATTAAGAGCATCCTTACCTTTTAGCTTATCTTCACTTAGAAATAGTCTGAGCTAAAGCTCTCATAGGCTCTCTTAGAGCTTTTCTCTGCCATGCAGTGCAGTAAATGTGGTGACTGCAAGGCAGCATGAACAAGATCAGTGCCTCCATGTAATGCTGTGTTCTGCAGAAGTAGTTTGGTGGATCTTAAGCGTGGTATATAGGCTTGCCATAGCAGTGCTGCGGTCAGGCTAGGTAACCCTGCTACCCTGAAAATACTCAGAAGTTCAGGGTTTACTTGCACCAAGCATAACTGTTCTTCTACCTCAAAATGTTATTAATTTCTGATTCATGTTCTCTGGCTCTGGGGTACAGCTAAGACCTGTACAGAACTGCAAGGCATGGACAATATGTATGTATGTGTTCAGCATGTGTGCCTAGAACTGGTATGAGGGTGAGATTTACATCAACCAGCTTGTGCTACAGTGTATGTTTTGCCTCTACCTTCCAGTCATTGGCATTGTACCTGCTGTCATTTTTGCGTACTCAAGACCCGATCTAGCAATGCTTGTGTTGCTGTTTTATGTGGAGCAAAGGAAAGATTTTGTGTGCCTTTGGAATATTTCTATTTTCAGGCTAGATTTTTTTCACGATGCAGTTTAAATACAAAGATCTTACTATTGCATGGAGCTTTCACTGCTTTCCACTATTCAGGGGTATTCAATTTGCTCTGTGGTAGGTTTTTAATTGTCACCCTTTTTCACTGATCAGATCAATACATGGTATGATCTGATTTTTTTTTTTTAATGATTTGTAAGTAATTCTGTTTTGTTTCCCTCTCAGGTGGAATGAACTAGGAGGTTATGTTGCTTCCACTGGTCGCTTGCAGGTACTAAAATATACTTTATTAATTCATAGTTACAGTGATGCAGATCAGCACTTCCAAAGCACCAGTGAACCATTTCACTTAAATAGCCAGCTGGTGATTCACAGATTGTTCTTAAATTAATATTTATAGTAAACAGCATTATTGCAATCCATCCCAGAAACCCAATTGGGAAATAGAGCTTAAAGTTCTTGGGTGGTGACACAAAACTTTATGCTGTTGGAACTGTATTTTTGCTGGAGGCAGTCTGAGAAATGCTCATATTTTAAACTAGTTTCCATTAGTACTTCGTTTGTAGTAGTAGTAGTACAACTATTAGCAGCAGCATTTTAACGAACAGCATAATACAGTGTTAGATAGAAGTGAGGAATAAACATACTTAGGTCTGATGACATATTCATACACATGAAAATGGCTTATTACAAGCATTTTCAGCACTGCAGAGTATTCTATACATTGTTGTAATTTCCATCACTAAAAGAAAATACAACCAGAAAGACTGCTTTCTTTAAGGTCAGAAAAGTGCTGACTGAACTGTGGAGTAACAGATTTGTACCTGAATGTTATGATTGTATACTCTGAACACAGGATGTGTTCTTAAGAAGCATTAGTTGCTTTTGACTTACCTCATAATTTTGTGGTTCATGTAAGTTGGAAAGCATATGACCATTGTTTTACTAGCTGATCACTGGGATATGTTTCTTGAGGGCAGATAAATGGCAAAGTAGATAGAATTTGATCTATTTTAAAGTAAAACATATCAATGCTAGCTAGATTTTTTTTTTTTTTAATATTAGTCTTGCAGGTTTACCTGTATTGAGGGTATGATTATTTTATCTATCTTTCAATGTAATAGTTTGAGGTAGTCACCATAGGCATACTATGTAAGCAATTGGGTCACAGTTGATCTTGTTTTGGAATATACATCTTGTGAGTCGTATCCAAGAAGTACTGCTATATTAAGATAATAGTTTAGCTGGCTAGGTTGTATGTAGCCACATATATTTGAGCAGACGAATCCCCCATCCTGTTATATTAAAATATGATTCTTGCAGCTGTTTGTATTATAAAATAACTTTGTGTGCATTATGGAATTGAAAAATGGTGGTATAAGCAGCATAAAAGAATATGTGCGTGGCTGTGACCTTCAACAAAATGTTTGTGTAGGTTGCTCCAGATATGGAAAGCTTAAAATAAAAGCTCCATCACAATAGAACCAAAGCAAGCTGAAAGCATGCTTTATTTTTTGCAGTAGTTGCAGCATACTTAAAAATAAGGCCACCTTCACTGAAATAACACAGCCTTTCTTTTTACAGTAGATCTTTAGAGCTGTTTGTAAGTTGAAGGAGTGATGCAATTTGTGTGATGACAGAAACAAGAATATTTTGAAAGTAGGGCCTACAGCAGTTTAATGTAGCTTGCTAGAGAAAAATTGCTTTTTAATATTTTTTAAAAAATATCTTTGCTTAAATTTTTGTGAACTGACATAAAATTCAGTATTTGAGATTTGACAAGTCTTGGAGAATAGGAAAAAGAAGTAATAATCATGAGTGCAGTAATTTGTTAATTAAGAAAAGTCTCTTATTTGGATTGCTTTGCCAGACTGGACTTCTGCGAACCAATTGTGTGGACTGTTTGGATCGCACTAACACAGCCCAATTCATGGTGGGAAAATGTGCTTTGGCATACCAACTCTATTCGTTGGGATTGATCGATAAACCTAATTTACAATTTGATACAGATGCTGTTAGGTAAGATATATTAATAAAGTGTGCCATGGTTTTATTTTTTTAATACTGTGTCGAGAGATTTAGGAAAAGTATACCTATATAGAAGGAGAGTGCAGTTCTTTCTTTTGGAATGATTTAACAGTGTTTATTCATGCAAGTTTTAAAAAAAACGTCCATAGTTGAAATTTTCTTGAGAAAATCTGGTCACACTGAAAATTTGCTTTTCTGGAAAAGTAGGTTAATCAGACTTCTTACAACAAAACTGCTTTACTTCATTCTCTTTACATGCCTAAACTTAAAGCAAAGAGTTTCTCTTTTAAATGAATGCAACAAAAACCTCACCCCAGTCTTTTACACTTACTTCACTTGCTTGAAACAAAATGTAAAAAAAAACCCAAGAAAAGAAACCTGAAATAAGTGCATGCTTTTATGGAGAATGCCAAACTGGTATTTGTATAGAAGTACATCTTACCTTGCTATTTCCTATTTTTCCTTTGGAAAAATTTTGTGCTTTTTGATTCATTGCAGAAAAGTTTTCAGCGAAGTTGTTCTCTCAGATCAAATATTAACAATGCTTATTCAAGCATCCTCAAACCACTTGAGAAAAGCCAGCATTTCAATTGAAATGCTCTGGTGGTCAGGGGGAACTAAGCTATTTGACTTCTGAATATGCTTCAGAAATTAATGTAAGAGTCTTTTAGTTGTTTTGGATTTATTCATTATACCTGCTGTGACTGTGAAACTTATGGCCTCATTGCTGGTTTTGACTAGTGGTTTGTTAGTTTTAGAACATGGAGATGTAACTTGTATTTCAAAAAAGACAAAGTTCTCAGTCTCCCCACCCCTTTACTCAAGACGTACCCTTCAGCTTTTCTCCTTCTCCCATTAGCTTTGAGCACTTCCCTGGTGCCAGGAGCAGGTACGTGCCACAGAATCTATCTCACCTGCCACATGTTGGCTCACTGTGCGAGGAGTGGCTCCTGGCCTCTGCCTGAGGCTGGCTTCCTCAGTGTGCTAGAAATACCTCTCATCCACCATGTCGCAGCTTCTGAGTGCTGCATGCTTATCTCTGGGAACAAGCAACTGCTGCTGCAAACGCCAGTTCCTGTGCAAACACCAGTTCCTGTGCAGCAGACTTGGAAATTGGGACTGTTGGGAATCTAACTAGAAGTCAAGACAAGTCTCTTATCTCCACTCTCTGTGGTGTCCTCTACAAGCTACCACTTATTTCAGCTCTTCAGCTGCATTTTACTATCTTCCCTTAAGCTTCACTACGTTTCCCCTTCCTCTTCCCTTCCCATATTTCCTCTGCTGCTTCATGCTGCAAGTATCCCATGTTTCCTGTCTATTTTCTTCTCTCCCTTTTGTTCCCTCTCTATGCCCCAACCACCCAAATTTCCATCTCTTACCATCATCTGTTAAGACTATAGTGCTTTGTCTCTGATTTTCCTGATACTTTATTTCTCATTATCTCTCTGAAATGCAGTTATTAGTCTGGCATAAAAGGTTACTTTTATCTGGCCACATTTTACTTGCTTTTTTCTTCTCTGTTGCACTAGATATATGCCTGTCTGAAACTGATTTTGTCATCTGTTAAGACTTGTTTCTGAATTACTAGGTTCAGAATAATTTAAAAAACCCTACTTCATGATACAACAAATTCTGAAGACTGGCATGTGCTGTACCATCTTTCCAGTGTTCAGTCCTTCACTTTGACCTCCTGCATACTTGTTCCTTGCAGTTGTCTCACATCGAGTGTCTGCTTCCTGCATACTCTTCTTCTTCATTACATTCTTCTAATTGGCCAAAAGGATAATCTGTAACAGTCTGTCCTCCTTAACTTAGCTGCTGTGTCTGAAATACTAACTTCTCTTCATCACGTTCTTTGACTTTCCTTCTTATACTTCTGATTTTTCTCATATGGTTTCACTGACTGGCTACAATCCAGAATTTCTATTGAACTAGGTTTCTGAAATAAGCATTTTTTTTTCAGTTGGCCATCCTGAAGGATGAAGAAACCATGCATCTTGAACAGTCCAGCTTTGAGTCTAGCAAGGTTAATCTTCTTAATGACTTTGTTGCACCTGACCATTTCTGCGAGCTATATTTCTTAGTGATTCCTTTACTGTAATTGTTGTCCTATCTAGGAAATTTCCTAGACAAGGTGTATATTACCAGCTTATTTTAGCCTATATATTTAACTGCTTTTCTCTCTAGAGAAGACTAGTCTTTATTTGAGTGCAGGCTTAATATTTTGAGGCTGTGGAAGGGTAACTTAATTCTACAAGTCCTTTCCAAATCAAGTGGATCAATATCCTTAATGAATTTAAAGTTGTCTGCTTTTTGTGAGTCTTTATCACAGGGTCATTGCAACTCTGTTCATTAATCCCCCGTGGCTGACTAGGAAATTTCTGAAATTTTCCTTTTACCTACCAGTTGTTGTCTTCAAACAGTTTTTTAACTTCTAGCTGACCAGGATTGCTCTCTTTCCCCTTGTTTTAAAAAAAACCCCAAACTAAAGCAAAACCAAAGCAACAAACAGAAGATTCTCGTATGTGGCATCATGAGCTCTTAGCAGTTTGTGTGGAGGAAAGTGGCTTTTGGGGTTTAACTTTGTTTGTGTTGTTGGGTTTTTTAAAGTTAATAAGCATCTGTTTCTTCCTGATGGAGCTTTTCATACTTGACTGCGGGCAGAAGATTTGCTGGACAGCCATTTTGTTTTCACAGAAATAGATTTGCTGCTCAGATAAGTGTTGTTTATCCAGAACCTTTTGAGGAGGACTTCTGTCAGACAGTTGCTGGATAACTTACACAGCACCGTCCCTTTATTGGAAACTTTCTTAAAAGAATGCTTTTGTTGTTAGGGGTTTTTTTAATGGTGGGTGTGGTATTGCTGTTGTTGTTTTGTTTGTTTCTACGCTCCTCTCGACTCCTTAAGGACTTTATTATCAGATATTATAGTGTATCACATGCAGATGCCTGAGTTACTGTGTCTTGGATGTGAAATACATTTCTGTAGGTTTATTGGTTGGATTGTTTTGGGGGTTTTTTTCAGTTGGTTGGTTTTGTTCTATTTTGTTTTTTTTACCTCAGCTACACTTTCAGCCTCTTTCAGCAAGACATCATCCTTGTCATTGTCTTGCTCAAGCAAGGCTATAGTCTCTGTTTCTGAGAAGCACTTTTCAATCTGTTATCTTTTAGACTGGATATCATCTCCTTAGGATAGCATTGTTTTCTGAAACTGTTGTCTTGGTTTTGTCATCGATGGGGTTATTTGGACTGCTGTCAGTTTGGAGTCTACTGTCAACTACTTGATGCTAGAGGACTGTATTGCTTTTAGACAGCTCTCCTTGTTCATCTTAGAAGCTGACTGCTTCTGCCTTCTTACATCATGTTTTTCCAGCCCCAGCAAATGGTATCTGACTGTCCTTCACATTTCTTACAAGTTGTGTACCTTTGACCATCATTATCATAACTAAGAAGATTTTTTGAAAGCTATATTAACCTAATTCCCAATGAACTTGACAGAAAATACAGCTTTGAGATATTGGCGTGTTCTGTCCCATTTACTGTGTTCAAAATACCTTTGTTTGTGAAGGCATACAGTTTATATTCTCCTTGTGGGCTAGTAGGACATGTTAATCTTCTCCCTGAATTTCCAAACGTGCATGTTCTGTAGCATAAATGCATTCTGATATATTATAAAATAGTGAAAATCTTAGTCTAATCCTTCTTAGTAATTATTATATATGAATAAAATTTCCACATATTCCTCCAACTAAAGAATAGAGAGGTACCTTTACATCTCAGTGTTTGTAAGTTAATAGCACATTTTAATGAAATACTTGGGTTTTTTTAATTGTCAGAAGTACTTATGAGAAGGAAACATATTGATTGTTAAACAGAAAGACTTTATTATAAAACTGTATTATTTTTTCTCTTAAAACCTCTTTTCAACAGTTTAATAGATGTCACGATTTGCTTTTCCTTCAGGTTATTTGAGGAATTATATGAAGATCATGGAGACACGCTTTCTCTGCAATATGGAGGTTCTCAGCTTGTCCACAGAGTAAAAACCTATAGAAAGATAGCTCCATGGACTCAACATTCCAAAGATATTATGCAAACACTCTCGAGATACTATAGTAATGCTTTCTCAGGTAAATTCGGTTTTAAGTGCTTTCTTTTAAGCCATTGTTTAAAAAACATCTTTCTTGTGATGTTTCATTAATCAGTACTATCATTTTATGACAGGTCCTTTATACTGTAATTTCCAAGTAATTCAGTAAAATCTGATGGATATCAAATGAGTATTCTCATTTGGTTAAGTCTTTGTATCATATCCTATGCAAATACATGTTGTATTGTGCAACCATATTTGATAAAAGATAAGTGAATTAATGTAAGAAATATTTAGGAAATGTACATGTGAAGCACTGAAACTACCAGTGACATTTGTAGATCAATAGGGAAGCAGGTAGGTGTTACAGGGCTGTTAAAATAATGGACAGAGGGGCTTCAACGAATATAAGGAAACTGGCAAATCTAAATCTAAACAAAAGTAGAAGGCTTCAAGCTGAGTATTTCTTGTCATGTTCCTGGGAACTTGAAACAAAAAGCAAGCTTTAATGCGTGTAATTTTCTTGCATGAATAGAAGCTACTAACTGTTGAATCTGTGGTAGAAAAGACAAAATTAAATTTAGAAAGCAAGGCACACCAAGTAAGTAAGCTATTCTTGAGATAAATAACTGGTAAAATATTAGCTTACTCCTTTACTAGCTTGTATCAGTCACTGATACTGTTCTACTTTATTCTAGATAACATTGCTAAGAAAAAACCTTCTTGAAAATGCTGAGCCATACCTTATGCGAAATAACTGAAAAAAAAACCGCTTAGTGTTTTAGAAGTCTTGAGAAATATCTGAAAAAATTATCAAAGGACAATCTAAGGCATGTCAGGATGATAAACATTGAAGCTATTGTGTTCTAAATATTGTGTCAGTCCTTTATTACTCTTTTTCACAACAGCTGCATAGCCAGGGAAGTAAGTTGCATTTTTTTTCTAGTAGACTGCAATTATTTAGAAACTATGTGAATTTGTAAACTAGCTAGCTGGACACTGGCTAGAAGTACTCCAGTAATCTCTGGTTTCTTTGGCTGAAGTTATTGCTTTTGTTAGTGACAATTTTGTGTCTGTAACAAAGTGTGAGAGCACAGCATTTAAATACTGTTTCTGAATGTAATTCATGTAATTTATATATCATATTTGCCCAAATTGAATGAGAAATGGAGGGCTTGTTTATTTCAGTGATACGGTCTCTTATTGTTTGCAGTGGCAGTAAGGTACAGCTTAATCAGTTCTTATGAGCAAAGGGAAGATGCTTGCAGTGTCACCTGTACTGATAAGTACAAGATGGAACAAATCTCTGAAGCTGTTCGCTTTTGTGCCAGATACTTAAATGGTTAGGTGGAAGCTTGAGGAAAGTCCTAGATCTACGTTTGGAGAAGTGGACTGTTTGTAAGGATAGTAAAGGTATGCATGTGTTTAGTAATAAAATAATTTGTTCTGGAGAAGATGTTATGAAAAGAAGAAAGAATACTGAATTTTAAAAGTCCATCTTGTTACCTGGACAAACTGGCAGCTGGATACACAAACAGATGTTAGTGTTTACTGAAATCAATAGGAAAAACTAAACTTTCATAAAGGTGCTGCACACTTTCCCCAATTTACTTATGATTTTGGTATTTGATCCCATTTGAGCCAAATATTTGGTGCTTTTGCATTCTGTGTGTTTGAAGATGGCATTGTTGAAATATAGTATTCAGTGTTGTATTTACTGCATTTTTACGATGAAACTTTAAAAGATTAATTTTGGTGAAATTTCAAGGTTCACTGTCCAACACTGCCTGTTCAGGTGGCATCTGCAAGCGTGCTAACATGGCACATTGAGAGAGATCATTTTATTCTTGAGGTTTTCTCAGAAAGCAGAGATAAAGCAGGGAACAAGATTACGATTTGCTATACTGCACTTACTATTGTTTCTATCTATCACATATCCTTTAAAATACAAATAAAAATCTGAGGGCTAGCCAGTTCATGAGCTGTCATTTCCTTGTGGTTTTGATCTGAGAAACTTTTTTTAATGTTTATGGATTTTATGTGCCGTTACTAAACAGACAGAGAAAATTTTAGTGATTTGCTTGAAGTCATACTCCATGTCAGATTCAGAACAAGATCAAAAGTGGCCTGCTAACAGTGCCTCCGAAATAAATCATTTAGCCACACTTGTTCTGTTTGTCTATCATAAAAAAAATACATGATTCTAAAAATAATTTACACTTTTAAGAAAATGGTTTCATCTGTTGACCTCAAAGCTCTTAGGATAATCACTACTAATTAAGTTACTAGAGAAAAAGTAAGACATGTATCAGTTAAATGACTTGCCTGGAGGTACTGATCCAGTAGATAAGACTGGACTTGTAAGAAAGATAACTTTGAGTGCAGTTTCATCCTAGTTCATAATATATGGCTTAGCTTTTTTATAGATTTTCTGTGCCTATAAATTTGTAATACATTGCCTATATAATAGAAGAGTGAAGAATTTAAAAAAAAAGTTTTCAGGATCAAGTTAGTGACTGAAGCTTAGAAAAAAACCAAGGTTTTGTCCTAAAAATATGGGACAAAATTTTATGGTAACTTGAAAAAATCTTCCAAGTTTAGACAAAAATTCTGACTTTTTTTCATGCATATTTTTAATTCTAGCATTTGAAAAAAATAGAGGGTGCAGTGTAGTTTGAGAAGTCAACTGTTTAAAGTACTCTGGTTATAAGCAAATGAGTTGTACCAGAAAAAATAATATCATCCAGCTAAGAATGAGTTGTTCCTTCAACACCCTCTCTGGCAGGCATTCCAATTAGTTGAATTCTAACATTTTTCTTTCATTTACAATTGTCAGAGAAATTAGGGAATAGTATTTCAAATAATATTCTTCTAGCTTTTATGCCTTTTAGGAAGTAATGTGACATTGCAGACTTCAGCACTAGAGTCGCAACATGCGTAATAAGCTTCTGGAATCTGGAGTAATCTGTTTATCCACAAGCAGGACTGGACATAGTAAGCTACCTTTTAGTGTTGCATGAAAAGAAACTTAATTGCTGTAACCTTTTAGTCATGGGATGTTATAGTCCCAATTGAGTTGAATCTCTCATGATTTAGTAATTTGTCATGTAGTGCAGTTGCAAACTCAGATTGAGAGCAGTAGATTATTTTTGGCTAATTCAATTAAATGGCCCCATGAGTTCCTGCTTTCTCAAATGGTCTTAAAAATGTGCTAGTATACACGTACATTGCAGTATCTTTTGAAAAATCAGTGCAGTCTTTCTACTTGCTTGTACATAATTATAACATTCACTGCTAACAGTGAGGACAGAAAACCTGTTTGCTCTTTTGTCTGTGCTCCACAGTGCATTTGACACATTCTTATTTATTTATTTTCGAAAAGAGAGAATTTTCTATCTAGATAAGAAAATTGATCTGAAAAGCTCAATATCCTGTTTTCTCTGGCCAGTGTTTCAAAGAAAGACAAAAGCTTTCATTTTATTTTATTTTTTTTTTTTTTTTCAAAATTAAGTCGTACAACTGTTCAACCCTTGAAGTAAGACAGGGGAGAGGATTGTCAGCTTTCAAGTTAACTACCTGCTTCCCCAGTCACTTGCATGTGTTTGTGCCTGCTTAAAGACTTATACACAAAGAATCTTTAATGTTATGGTCTTTCACCTACTTTTAAATTACAGGGTGAGAAGTAAGACAATAGAAAGATGTTTTCTGATAAGTGTCTGTTAAGTTTAAAAACACAACTGTACAACTGAAACAATAAATGTGAAAGAGTTTTGAGTCCTTTTGCAGTGTAACATTTAACAGCAGTCATTTTTTTGCTGTGGAAGAAAGGTAAGAATGCTTTAATGAACTGCTGCTGTAGGCCATTTCAGACAATGAATTGGTTAATTCAGTTGGTGTGAGTTTTAACTCAAGCTGTTTTTCACAGAACAAATTTAATTTAGTTTTATTTCATTTTAGCATCTATCATTTACGTAGTGACATAGTTTGTGAACTGAATTATCTTGTTTTACTTCAGTTGTTTTATAATTATTTGCTTAACAATTTCAATATAACTTCTGTTCCTCGCAGGTAAAACAATGGTAAATGAACAAAGGAGGCTCATGTCTGCCTTTAGCTTTCAGAAGTTACCACCAATTTTAAACTATTTGCTTATGTTAATTATTTCTTTTTTTTTTTAGGACTAATCCATTTTCTAGGCTTAGAGAGCTTTCTTGGGTTTTGTTCAGCACTTTCTTTAAACCACTAACTAAATAACTTAACAGTAAGAAAGAATACATGTTACTGCATGCGACTTTTCCTTTCTTTTTAATTCTTAGTGCCATCAACAAGGGGGTTTTTGTTTATTTTTTTCAGACCTTTTTACTGAGTTGTATATAATTTTTTGAACTGTTCCTGGCCTTCCTCATGCTCTCCTTATGTCTTGGTTAAACTGTGACACTATTTTGCAGAAAGAATACGGCCGGCAAACCATGAGGACCTACATATGCTTTTGAGTATTACTGTGTGGAAGAGTTAGTGTTTATAAGTTGATCCTCTTAAGAAAATAGGGGAAGTGAGGAGCAAGAAAGAAGAGCTTCTTCTTTTTGGAAGAGGCTCTGAAGGGACAGTAAAAGTATCTGGAGGGAGTATGAGTGGATAGAAAAGGAAGAAAAAAGCTGGATTCCAGATGAAAGGACCTCTAAGTAGGGAAGGGGAGCTAAGCAACATCAAGAGGTTTCCCCTTTTTCCCTTTTCCTGATGCCTTGCCCTGTTACACCATGTGACTGTTTATACAGGTCTCACTTCCAAATATTGACCCCCACATATGACATATGCACACTTCTGTACTGTACTTTTATGTAATCCTGTTGTCCCCAAATTTCTACATAGCACTTAATTTGTCAGCTGCTTGTGCAGCTGACAAATGCATATTGTATGTTGCACAAAGGGCAGAGATGTTTGAAGTCTGGGGAAAAGGAGATATTGACTGAAACAGTGGTGGTGGCTAGGAACCAACTTTGTCCTTGCTGTCATACCACCACTTTGTGGATTCTGCCTATTTTTTTACCTGCTTTCTGGTACACTGAGAGTTCAGTATGTCTTTTTGCTGCAATGTGTTCCTAAAGGGACATTCAACTCATAATACTCTTTTTGAAATGTGGAGAGAACTGAAGAGGTAACACTGTCTATTGAGCTAGTTTGAACTATTCCTTGTCTGATGATTACTGAAGTGCTAACGAGTGGAGACAAGAGCTTTCTACTTGCTAATTCCTCAGGGCACAAATAGAGCTCAGTTCTCCACATATTCCCCCATATATGAAGATCTTCTATGTGAAGGCCTTCCTCTGCCCGTACAACTCTGCTTGCAAAGCTGTCTTTGTCATGGTTCATGGTTCATCCAAGCCCTCATTTGACTCCAGCTTTTCTTCATATCTGTTGTAACTCATCCTATCTGCGGTGAGGTAACAAGAGAACTTTTAAAGATGTAAGTGAACAACAAGGTTTCTTGCCATACTTCATCTACAGTGGTACGTAACTACTGGATTTTAGCACTTGCCTCATTTAGTCTGGTGAATCTTAGAATATGGCAAGAGAAATCGATGATTTAAGCCAACAGGGAAAAAAAGTCCAGATTATTAAAAGGTGTTTGTGAAGTGTAATCATTTTACTGACTACATTTTGTTTAGAAAAACCCAAAGAATTTGTAATTTATGTGTGATGTAGGAAACTTGTGTATTGTATGGATACTGTTTAGTTTCATTAAATAATTCTTCTGTTATTTAGACTGCAGTAAATTCCTCATGATATGTCAGATTCCCTGGCACATCCATGAATACATGCACATGCTTCATGCATACACATGAGAGACAGAGCTACAGCATGAGATCTTAACTTCTGCAAAGCCTCTAAACAAAGCTTCTGCCTCAGCTCCTCGGTGGGAGAAACCAAAGAGGCAGCACTGGTACCAGCCCCACGTACACTGCAGTGTGGCAGAAGGTCAGGTCTAAACGAAGTTTCATTATGGTGGTTGAAGCCCAGAGGTCACTGTAGAAGTCATAGGACATACACACTCTGTCTGTGAGGAGCAAACATATCAAACAAGCAAATGTCTGAACGGGCTTGAGATCTGCAATGTTTTTGGCATTAAGTGTACCTCTTGTCTGACAGATGCAGACAGGCAAGATTCGATCAATCTCTTTCTGGGAGTATTCAAGCCTACAGAAGGAAAACCTCATCTCTGGGAACTTCCCACTGATTTTTATTTGCATCACAAGAACACCCTCAGTCTGTCACAAACCAGGCGAAGGTATTGTGCTGTTCTGTTTTTTTGTTTGGTATTGCTCTGATAAATTCAAAAAATACGTGCTGTTAACCAAATAATTTGGTCAGCCTGTTTTTTTTGTTTTGGGTTTTTTTTTAAGTTTTAACAAAAACTTTAAAAAATAACCTTCTAGAGTTTACAAAAAATGTTGGATGTTGGAGTTTTGAAGGATTTGTTTTAGTATGTTATTTTCCTGTACTGAAAAAAAGACGTGAAATTCTAGCTTGCAGTGTAAAATGCTTCACTATTTTACTGAAGTACAGCTACCACTGTCTCATTAAGCACTATGCAGGTGTATTTTTGATGGCCAGATTTATTAAGTCAGTGTTGTATTTAAGATTAGGTGATGGGAGTAACATTTGTTTACTTTTTCTGTGTAGTGCACTTAGTCTGCAGCTCTGCATACCAAGAAACCCATTACTTCCTACCTTCCTTTCAGCCCTGTCTAGCCTATTTTGAAGACTTTTCCTTCATTTGCATTCCATTGTAGTTGCACGGTAATACACAAAAATAATAGAACTAAAGCATAAAAATTTGAAAGCAATTGTAGAGTGCTTCGCAATGTGGAATGATTGTGCTAAGGATTTTAAATACTGTGTGTAAAAATAAATAAATAAATAATTCTATTTTAATAATAAGGATAGTACTAGTCTTGTTAAGTAAATTCACTCTCTTAGGAATTTCACTATTTGCATCTTTGTTCATTCTGTGGATCTTAAAGCTCTGTATGACAAGTGGTAGATCTGAATATCTGCATTTAGATTTTTGCCTGGGGGAAAATGCAAGTGTTTAAACAGTGTGTTCAGTCCCTGTTGGCTGGTTATTCCATTAACCCATCATGGCAGCTGGCATGTGATATGACTGTTTCTAGATTTCAGTCCTTTTATATTGTCTGCTGAGGCTTCTCTTGATGCTGGCTCATATCAGCTGCACAGCCAAGTGCTAGTTCAGGCACACATGAAACATGCAACATTAATTTTATTGTCTACTGGTTCCAAACATTATTGTATGTCAAAAATGAATTCAGCTGATATATTACAAATATAAAAATGTCTTGGCCTCCCTTTCATCTGTTACCATGTTAAACAGCTGTCTCTTATTTGTCACAGATACTGTTCTCAAATGAGATGGAAATTTTTAAAAAATTTCTTGCTGTTCTTCATTTACTCGTTACTTTTACCTTTCATTCTGGCCAGAATTTCTTCTGAGCACTTACAATATACAACCAAAATGTTTTCTCATGTGAACAAAATTACACCTTCATGTAATAAGTAGTTTGGTAAAAAAAAAACACAACCTCTTCCACGTAATTTTTTGTTTCTACCAAACTATTGGATGAGTTCTTCGTATAACTTCCTCCTGCCTCTCTCTGCAGTGCCTCTGCTGGATTCCTTGAGCACAGCAGCAAAGGAAATAATGAAATCAAGGATATGGGAAGTGAAGGAAGATGTTGTTTCCTGACATTGAAACTTCTTTTGACTATCAGTGCTTTTCCTATATTGTATTTGCCTCTCACAAAGATGATTAAGGGGCTGGAGCATCTTTCTTATGAGGAAAGACTGAGAGAGCTGGGTCTGTTTAGCCTGGAGAAAAGGAGACTGAGAGGGGACCTTATCAATGTTTATAAATATCTAAGGGATAGGTGTCAAGAGGATGGGGCCAGACTTTCCAGTGGTGGCCAGTGATAGAACAAGGGGCAATGGACACAAATTGGAACACAGGAGGCTCCACTTAAACATGAGGAAAAACAGCTTTACTGTGAGGGTGAGGGAGCACTGGAACAGACTGTCCAGAGAGGTTGTGGAGTCTCCTTCTCTGGAGGTACTCAAAACCCACCTGGATACAGTCCTGTGTAACTTGCTTTAGGTGAACCTGCTTTGGCAGGGGGGTTGGACTGGGTGATCTCCAGAGGTCCCTTCCAACCCCTACCATTCTGTATACTTTTATATAATTTGTGATTCACATGAAAGAACAGTGAATATGGGAAAAGAAGACTTTCTGTTGCTACATTATTTATCATTTATGCAAGCAGAAAAACTGGGTGTGTCTGCATAGTTTATGCAGGCACTGGAGAAAATTACTTGCTAGCGTGGCCTGATACAGTGCTTCAAGAAGAGACGTGACCATCAGGCATAACTCATTCCCTAGGGGACACAGTTCTTGGAACTGAAGTGCCTGTTCTGCACCGTTTGCTAAGTCCCATGAACTGGTCTATCTCTGGGCATGGGAATACACCCATTGTTTCTGCTCCAGATAGCTTCATTGGTATGAGTAGGAGATAAATGCATTAATACTCTCATTACAGCCCTTACAGTACTGTGAATATACACAGATTTGAAATAAAAATCAATGAATTATGCCAATTAATGAAATAGAAGGAAATATCAGAATAATTTAGAGAAGAAATTAAAGTGTATTTGAGAAGAGAAAATAAAAATAGGTAAACATAAATGAAAGATAAAGCATGCTTTATTTTATGAATGTTGCTTGATTTCCTTTCCTGAATAAGCTTCCAGCAGGGCCTGATTTTTGCTGTTAGCTATGTCAACGTGCAGCTCTTGGGACACCTGTCACATCAAAATGTATTTCTATGTGTAGAAGTCAGCTAGTCAGCTGCTTTGACAATGATCTGGTTTTATTATCATTGACCTTCAGTTCTTCATACCCTTTTCCTAAATTTTAGGATCTGAATAACAAGTAACGGGTGGGGGTTGATGGTTGATGTTTTGTTTGTTTATGGCTTGTTTGGTTTGTTGGGGTTTTTTTTGGTTTTGTTTGTTTGATAGGTTGTTTTGGGGTTTTTTATGATCAGAACAAGATAAATACATAAATACCTTCTCTATAGACTAAGACCTTAATTTTCAGTTCTGTATACGTAGGTACTTGAATTGTATTTTGTTTAATGGAACAAAACAAATCCTTCCTCCATACCTGTATTGAGCTTCATATGTTCAAATTTCATGGCCTGAGAGCAAAGTAGTAGAGTAGGGGCCTGTTGAAATCCTACATCCGTGGTTAATTTTTGACTTTCTTCCACACTTAAATGATAAAGAAATATTTACTAAAGTGACACTGTATGATTGGGTAACTGTTACGTGCAAATGTTTAGACTGGATACGAGATCAAATCTTCTGTATCAATTGTGTGTCTGTTTTTCCTGTACAGCTATACTTACTGGTGGACCACAGGTGTGCTAAAGCATTTACCTCTTCCTTTTGACGAAGGTAGGAACTGTATTTGCTCCTTGCCTTACAGAGGATCTTGAAAAAGAAGTTTTAGTCACAAGTACTCTTTAACTGGTTTAGATCCCAAATCTGGGGTGGGGGGGGGAAGTTTCTATGATGATGGGAAAATACTCCCCCCCAATTCCCCTCCATAAGCTATGATTTTTCAACAGCAAGATGCAAGAGATACCTAATTGGATAAAACCTGACCTCCATATGTTTATGTGCCAGGGCACACTTTTCCCTCCCCTCCTCCCTTACTTATTAACACATATAGTCTATGCTGGTGCTTACATTCCTGTTGTAGAAGACAGTGTGTGGTTAGCGTGTCTTATTTCTCTGGGATACTATGGAGAATGTTTTATTAGGAATTATCATGAAGGGAGATCAAATTATGGTGGTTGATAATGCATATTTATTAAAGATGTGCTGTGCATCATCTCCATATCATATTTTCTTGTCTTAGAGGACATATGACTGTAGAAAAATGCCCAGTAAGGTGACTAGGTAAGCAGGATAGTGCCTGTTTAGATTTTTGCAGACTCACTAATTGTTAGTAAAAAGATTTTTTTTTTTCTTTTCCCCAGTGACATGTGCTGAAAACAGACACAAGTTGACAGTGAAGAAATTCCACAAGTACGATGAGGAAATTGATATCCACAATGAGTTTTTCCGGCCTTACGAGTTGAGCAGTTTTGATGAGACCTTCTGCTTAGCAATGACCAATTCTACACGGTATATTGGGATGGTTTGGGGACTATAAATCCTTAAATGGGAGTTGATTTGGAGTGAATTAAATGTCGGCAGCAATCATCTGGATATTCTAAGCATAATCTTAATCATGCTTTAGCTGAAGATTTCCAGGCAGATTATGCTTCTTGTAGCTTTTTGACCCAATTTGAGTGTTGGCAAGTTTTGAAAACAATGTAGCTGATTTACCCAGCTTCTTCAGCACAGGAATGGAGTGCTCTACCCTCCTTGTCAAGTGATTATGATTGCAGCTGTTTTATGGGACTAAATAATGCAATTGAAAACTTTTTTAATACCTAGGGGGTTTGTATTTACATGACTTTTAACTTGTAATGATGAAGTTAGAACTTGATTATTTCTTTTTATAATGATTTTTTTTTTTTTTAGTACAAGGGTAGATATTAGAGGTGATTCTTTTAGAAAGTTTAAAAATTTTATGCATGGAGCTTTGCTCATGAACAGTTTTTCCTTTCTATTTTTCCAGAGATTTTATGCCTAAGAATGTGGGGATTGATCCAAGTCCATTTACTGTTCGTAAACCTGATGAAACTGGAAAATCAGTGTTGGGGTAAGTCTGAAATATGAAATTTTGTTCTACTTTAATATTACTGAAATTGTAATGCAAATATATAAACTCTATGTGTGTGTCTGTGTAGGCTATTCTCTGTTACATAGGAAATAAAAACTAATTGTTGTTATACTGTAGAATTGTATGCCTTGAAAATCATATCTAATTTTTATTTGACACTGGGAATTCTTTATTCAGACTTTTCTGTTTTCTTCTCTTCTAAGTGAAACCTATGAGAAAGTTTTATCTAGAATAAAGATGTAGAGGCTGTTAAAATTTGATCATCTCTTCAATGATCTTCTTCATAATGGAGATGACAGGAATTCATTTATTATTGTTGTCATTTAAAAAAATAATAAATTTTTAATAAATAGAACATATCCTGGAACAGCAATAAATGCCAATTTGAGCATAGTTTTTGATAAAAAAAATGTTATTGAAAATATGTGTAGATAGAATTATATAAAACAATTCAGGAACAGTTATTGGGACAAATGAATGTTTCATTTAGCTGCTTTTGTCTCCTGGACTTGCTTTGTTGCTTTATTTATTCCACTGTTGTGTTGGATCCGCTGTATCGCACAAGGGCTGTGGGGACTCTTCCTGAACCACTTCTCTCTTAGATACCTCATATGAAGGAAACCTTTTATCAGTAATGACTAAACCTGTGCTGTCACAACATTACAAGTTCTTCTGAAAACTTGCCATTCTATTAAAAGCTACAAAATTTGACTGTCTCATAAATAACATCCGTTGTGCCTTGTCAATGAGGAACTCACTGTCAGTAATTGTTGAGAGCAGACTACGCTGATCACTGATGGAATCTGATTTCATGCGACTGATGTTCCCTGGGAATAAGCAGAAAGACTGTTTAACATTTAGACAATTTATCTCTGCTAAGAATTGTGAGTTTATGGGTACTTCTGAGGATAAACTTTATTTTTCTTCTTTGGTATAATGTCAGATTTTGGACTAAATAATTTCTGTCCACGTATTCCATTAAGTCCTTGACCATTATACATTTTTCTCAGGCGCTTTGCTTCAAGCTCTTCACTGTTACTTACAGGGATTGTTATAAGATAGAGAATCATCTGCATCAAAGCTGTTTCCCAGGACTCCCTGGGTGTTGCTCATAAGGCTTCCCATGCATTGGCTGTTTAGTGGGGTAACAGGTGGCTTCAGTCTTCCATCTTACCCATATTTAGCCCTTGGTAGAGGTGATATCTTTGCCTTGCACATTGTCATCATCTCTTGATCTACTGTGACATTTCTGGAGGATTTGGTGATCTGTTTTCATCTGTAAGTGTTCTGGTCCTCTACGACAATTAGATCTTGGCTGCCTTCTGAATATGTGTTCAGGGTGAGAATAGCACTCTTACCAGTGTTTGACTACTCGCTCCATTCTCCAGCTTTCAGAAGGGATTGCTTTTCTTGTGACCTTTACCACGTTTAGAAAAGTAGGGAAGGTAACCTTAATTTTCTCTAAAAAGAATGTAGTGTGTCTTCATAACTTTCTGTAAATTTCAGTCTAAGGACATGTCACTTTCTGCTGTGTCAGAAATTAGATGTACCTGTGTTGGTTTTTCCCCTAAGGCATTTTTTCTAGCTGTAAGAATTATTCTGATATATTAATGTCCTTGGGGATGGGATACGCAGTCTTGGGGTTTTCTTAGCATGCTGCTGTCTTCCTTTAGGGCAAGTCACGCACAATGTCAGTGTATATATGGACAGTCACCTCAACAAGGAGATGTTGCTCTTCCCTATTTCCAGAACTGATTTGTCTATAAACATATTCATTACCTGCCTTCTAGTTCCTCTTCCTCCAGAGTCACTGAAAGGCTGTGACAGTGTCTGAGAGGAAACTGCAACCACATACCCTTCTATGGCCAGTGGGAAGAGTGTAGGGCTTGTAGGGGTGGTACAATTTCTGATGGCTGAAGTAACATGTACCTTTCAGAGCCTGTACAGTTAAACCCACTGCTAGCCTACAAAAATATAGATGCTGTATCTTGAAGAATTCTTACAAATAAAACAGCTTTTTATATTGAATAGAATTTCTAGAGTGAGGAATACATGCCACACAAAGAAATGTTGCTGATTAAAGAACTAAGTTGAGGGGAGAGGTATGGAAAAGAAAGGGAAAAAAAGCGACATGATTTAGGATTTTTGAACCTAGTAATAAGGAAGTGCAGTGGATAATATTGTTAATCAGAAAGTGAAACTTTTTCCCAGATCTAAACCAAAGATGATATGACTCAATGAATTTTTATTCCTTTTTATTTATTTAGTCTGAGGGAGGGATTTAGTAAAAAGTCAGAGAATTGGTGGAGAAAAGCTGGCATAATCCTGTGAGCTCTCTTTAAATGTTCTGGAATAAGAAGAGATTGATGAAAAGTAAATCAATTGAAGGATTAAAAAGATGAGCAATAAGTTGTTACAGAGCATAAAACTTATTTCCCCCAGTAAGACTGTAATAAAAACCAGAAATTTAAAATATTATTGTTAATATCTTGCTGATTTCTTAAATACACACTGCCTTTCCTAATAGGAACAAAAGTAATAGAGAAGAAACTGTGCTGCAGCGCAAAACAGCTGCCAGTGCTCCACCACCCCCAAGTGAGGAAGCGGTGTCAAGTAGTTCTGAAGATGATTCTGGGACAGACAAAGAAGATGAAGGTGCTGTTTCTCAACGTTCAACTCCAGTAAAGGTGACTGATACAGGAGATAATACAAAAATCACAGAGGTAAGAAGGCTTATCGTGAACTTAAAATTCACATTTCTTTAAAACAATCAGTAAAATATTATAGAACAGTCAGAGGTCAAGTGCTGAGAAATTAAGTGAAAAGGGTCTCCAGTGTATTTTCTTTCATAGATATTGGCAAACTGGTTATAAAACTTAACTATTATTCTTGTTGTGCAATAGTGAAACACAATGGAAAATAACATTTTCAAAAAATTAAAAGTACTGTTGGAAACTTATGTCATTTGAAAGGTACTCAGGTCAGGTATAGTCTGTAATATTAAGCATAAAACATATCTACGTTAGTGTGTTAATTCAGAGCAGTAGTGCACTACTGATCATCATCCCTTACCGTGCTCTGGCTTGCATCACAAAATGGTCTTGCAGCATGCAAATGGGATTCCTTTTGGGTGAAACTAAACTGGGAGATGCTTCTTCAGGAATGTGCCTGATCTTCCTACCTAATCAATATTTAGTCCGTGGGAGCTAATCTGGAGCAACCCCCCTGGAAGACGTGTAGAATGGATCCGAGGTCTTGAGCACCACATCTTTCAATTACAAATCTGTTCCTTTTAAGTGATGCCAATTACTCAGGCGGATATAACTACGGAATAATGTTCAATCTGGCTAAATTTCAACCTGATTTATGTCAAGATTTTTAACTTGCTGGTTCATAATTATGTGGTCTGACATTTCAAAAAAATTGAAATTAAATTAACTCCAAAATGTGCATGATAATTTTGTCACATTGGTCCTATGCTACTTTTGCTGCTACTAAGGTTGAAGATAACAGCAGGACAATAGTGAGATCATGTATGCACAGTCATATGAAAAGAATATGTATTCTCAGTTTTAGTCTATTAATCTTTTTTTGCTAGCATAACTCCCATTCTGTTTGAAACCCTTGGGTGCTAGTTTAATGAAAATATTAAATTGTACAAAGTATTATGGAAATACCTATTTTATTAATTCATGTACCATTTCTTCAAATGCTTTCTTGTAGATACCCATTTTGGGTACCACTGAAAATGTCTTAGCAAAAAGATATGCTAATGGAGATTACACAAATTTGTAAAATACTTATGTTGTTTTGGGTTGTTTGTTTTTTTTCTTTTGGGGGGTTTTTTAAGTCACAGCTATTATTTAAATGGTTATAGTATGCTTGTACACATTATCATTTTTGAAGAAACTTCAGTGTTTATTACCTTAGTCAGTATAAAATTTAGTGCCTGATAGGCAACAGAGAATAAAACTGCCTCGTTTTCTGATACAATTCAAATTTTCATTCCATTCAGTTTTTAGCCTAAGGTTGTGTGTTCTCAGATAATGGATTTTCAGCCTTCTGTACAACACTGTTTTGTTCCTAATCTTAATGAAACATTTTAAATAAAATAACTATGAAGTTGTGTGGTATTAATTTTGGACAATTTGGATTAATTGTTATGCAATACAAGTGCATTTATTTCTGTTTATGTAAGATATTTTATCTGAAAATTATCTGTTATCTCTGAAGAACAGAATACATGTTTTCAAGCAAGACTGGTTGTTTCTAGAGGGTTTTTTAACAACAGAAACCCAACCTGAAATTTTATTCTTAATTCTTACCATTGCACAAGTTACCTCACTTCAGTTTTTCCATCTGTGTATTGAACACACTTCAACATTCAGACCTAAGATATCTTTTTTAGATTTTTAAGATGCTTAAATGAAAGATGCATGTAAGCACCAAATATGATTTAAGATAGTATTGAATTTTAATGGCTTACAATTGGGTGAGCTATTCTGATTCTTTTAGTAATGCACATGAAGAAATATTTGCCATTTTATTAGCACCTGTTTATGAATTTTAGTCATAATTTGCATTTTTAATTTGTGACATTGCTTATTAAAATTACAGCACTGAAAAGCACCTATTCAGTTTTGCTGAATTGCTATGTTAGCAATCAACTTGGGTTATTGTTAATGTCTGCTAGCCATTGTAAACTTGTTTATTCTCTTCAGAAGTACAAAGCTTCTCTTAGATACATTATTTTTGAGGGCATGATATTTATGGAAACTATGTTCAGAAACCAAACATAAAAATTAGTAATCTTAAAGACTGTGTTAGACACTAGATTTTAACATTTTCACAAGCTGATCTTTATTTAGCTTGTGAAGCATTGTTTTTACATTGCCAGTCTAAGTAGAGCATCAAATATAGGCTTTTCAATAAATGTTTTGGAATTATTTTTCTGGCAGTGGCAATTATTTGTTGTCTCTACACATATAGTTAAAAAGTTTAAAAAGAAGACCTATAATGGAGAATTTCAAAACTTGATGAGTAAACTGAATAATGTAACAAGAAACAAAAAAACTATGACTGGAAAAGGTGATAATTTATCTAGTTGATTAAATAAGCATCTGTTTTCTAGAACTGGTAAACCACAGAAATGCTTCAGATATTTTTTTTTTTTCCTTTGTCAAGTTAAGCTTAACAAAAAACGAACTTTACTGAAGAATGCACTTAAAAGCCTAAGCTTACAAATAATCCATTTTATGTCTCTGTTAGCTAAAATGACAACTTACTAGCATTCTCACCAGTATCAGTCTGCCCTTTACTGTTTTCTCATTTGTGAAAATTGATTGTGTGTAGTATTGTTCAAAAATACTAGAAGTTTGGGTGAAAAACAGTAGTGTGGTGCATTTTTGTGTGTTAACGTTAATATTTGTAAGCTTGTATTTTTAGGCGCATTCTTGAGTAAATATGGTTATTCCAGAATGATTGGATGTTTGGTGGAAAATTTGAATTTTGGTATATTTTACAATTTTTCTCTACTCTACAGCTGCTGACGTATCATTATTGAGGGAGGACACACACTGACCCAAACAGCTAGTTCCTTTCTTTTCACATCTCACAAAAGTTAGTAATAAAATGCTTCTATACTTCCAGTCAGGACATATTTTTCCAAGGCTGTTATTTTACTTTGGATCTTTTTGAACTAACAGAAAGCTATTTTTATAGTTGACTTACTTGCAGTTACACGCACCTTGTCAGTAAAGCCCTTCAGTTTTCCATTAAACCATGAGACATAGGTAGTGAACTCTTGCATGTGCATAGGCTCCTTGTTATAGTTGACTGACGTGATTGTGTAACGTATGAAATAAAAATAATTTTTTTCAACCTGAAGTTTGTAATTATTTCAGAATTGACAGCAGGAAATGTGAAAGCAAATGTGGGAGCGTGTTCTGAATGAATATAATTTATTCTATGTTAAATTTCAACACAGAACAGAATTTAATACCTACCTCATTATATGTCCCATAAATACAGTTTATTCTCCTAATAGGTTGTTTTATCTGATGTTATCTTTCAAGAATCCTTTCCTTGTTGAACAAATGGCTTTAAGAATATTTTTAATAAATTATTTTTATTTAAAAAAAACCAAAACACCAAAACATGCACAAGCTAAGATTACTGTGTGTATGATAAACTTGTTTGGTTTTGCCTGCACCTCTGAAATTATTTTCAGATTTAGAAAAAATTCCTTGCTTGAAAGCAAACTTTTCTTTGGATGTTGTTACTGTTTCCTCAGTCTGAATCTTTCTTCTTATGTTCCAGAATGTAGTGCAATCAACAAAAGATGTGTATGGAGTCAATCTTTCAGATGTTCCTTCGGAAGATGATCTCACAATATACGCTAGGTGAGATAAATTTCCAGTGCTGATCAGTAAAAGATAATTGGAGCTAGCTAAATACAGCTTGTCTAAGTGCTGCCTTTGATTAAACTTATTTAAGTTACAAATCTTAGAGATATTTGGATATATGTAGTCTTCTGTTTTTAAAATCAAACTGTTTTCAGATGTCTTTGTCAACTCTGATTTCAGTGGAAGTTATGCAGATGTCTCTGAATGCAAAATTTGGAACTTAAGTCGAATGAAAGATGATTCAATAGAAATATCTGGCACTTAATATAGTCCTAGAAATTAATATGCAGATCCCCTATTAGGAGTGGTTCCATGATTCTACGCTATGTAGTCTGTGATATTCTGCATTTTTCAAATGTTGAATTATGCTAATTCAAATCAGTGATAAGTGAAAAAGCCTCTTTATAAAAATGTATACAAAACCACAGCAGTTGTCTTTTTTTAACATGTCTTATTCATAGAGATTTGTTAACTGTTACCTTTTACTCAAATTTAAAGTTATGTGAATTTTGATGTTCAACGAGAATTTTCCTGAATAATATTCAGCCTTTTTCTTGAAACATCTTGCCCTTTTGAGCTTGAAATAAAAAATGGTGGGTTTTACAGGGAGACCTTGAGACCCTTACTAAATCTGGTATAGACTATGAGGAGAAAGATTGAGAAAAGCGGTCAGAATAGCTCACACTGTAGAAGCATGGATATCCAAGTCACATATGTATGTGCTGTAAGTTTCAGGAGAGGGAGACGTCAGCTTGGCCCTTGCCATTATCAGAGTTTCATGAAATAATAACCTGCAAATATTTGTGGTATGTGGGTTTGCATGCATGCATATATATATATATATGCACAGCACTAACCATAATGTGTAACAATGTGCTCTTACACACTGCGTTTTGAGCAGCATCATGCTGCCACTTGTTCTTAGTAAATGGTTTTGTGAATTCAAATCATACATACAGGAAATGAGTAAGATACAGCACGGTGAAAGACAAAATACATCTCCTCAGGTGGTTCAGCCAGTTCCCACTCAGTTTCTACACTTTGAGGTAAACTGCTACAATGTGGGGCAGTGTGCTGCACAGCATCTGCAGGCTCTCCTCAGGAGCTTGGAGCTGCTGGCTTACTGTGAGCAGCTGGAGGTAAGAGTTGATGGGCAAGCATCAAGGTATCACCTCCCAGCTCCAACTACACAAAAACTTCTGCTTTTATTCAAGGATCACTTGGACTTTATCCTGTACAAGACAGTTGTCACCACTCTTACAGGAGCCCTGAACTGCCAGCTCCCCAAGAGCAATCAGCAAATTAATAGTATGCTTCTCCCGTGAAAGGCAGTGACTCCATTGTATCAGGAATGTTCTTTCTAAATTGTCATAACTCCATATAAAGCACTGTCTGTGCATTGCCATTGTTTAAAAAATGTGTACTTACACTATTGTTCTCAAATTCTCTCCTCAATATCACAGATTAACACTGGAGCCAAAAAGAAACCAGTTCAAATTTTCTTTTTGTCTTAAATCAGAAATTAATTTGAACCTTTTGAAATTTTGTTGATTTAAACCAAAACTGAACTAGAATAATTTCAGTTATAGATTAACTAGAACTGAACTGAAAATTTACTTAGGTCCCTGGTGGTGGAGATTGTTTCCTAAACTGCAACCTTTTTCTTTAAAAACTAGTCAGAATAATGGAATTCAGTACTGAAGATCAGTTGAAGAAATTTAGATCCAAATTGAAGACCCTCTTAATTCCTAAAGCCTTATAATGCTGTTGCCAAGACAGCAATTGCTAATGCAAGACACCAGGATTGCAAATCAGTTATATTAGCTTAATAAACCAATGTTTCAAACACCTGCTTAGAATGTAGAATTGATGGAGTTTGAGAAGAGGGGTGTAAGAAAACTATACATCATCTCAGAAAAACCCTTGTGTGTATATTGAAGTGAATACTTGTGAGGCATGCATTGAAATGGGCTTGTGTGCATGTGTTTTTATTTCTAGTATGTAATAGCAGTGATTACCTTGTTATGTTTGAAACCTCTTCAATTTGTGATGGAACTTTGAATTCACTACGATATCTTCTCATTTGATAATATGTGATGATTAATCCTGACTTAGTTCATTGATCCTCTCAAAGCATTATTTTTTTTCTTTTTATTTAAAAGGTGTTTTTTCCATTAATTGATCCTCTCAAAGCATTATTTTTTTTCTTTAAAAGGTGTTTTTTCCATTATTTTTTCTTTAGGAGTAGCTACTTCTCTTGCACTCTTTAGTTCTTTGAAATTCTCATTTCTACCTGTTTCCTACATGCTGAGTAATTTGAGGATGGTACACTTGAAAAGGGTGGAAGAGGATGTTTCTCATTATTTCTGAAGTGTTTAACTTCACCTATACCTCTAACCTTGGTTCTTTATTTTAAACACTGGAAAATGGATGCCAATTTGACTAGTACCTTTTGGTATACCAGACAGTTGTTGTTCTGGAAACGGCCCAGTGTGAGCTGATGCCCACTACAAGTCATTTTGTGCAGATGAGCAACTCTGTAATAACGTCCAGAATTAGAGCTGGCCAATTTGACTAGTACCTTTTGGTATACCAGGCAGTTGTTCTGGAAACGGCCCAGTGTAAGCTGATGCCCACTACAAGTAATTTTGTGCAGATGAGCAACTCTGTGATAACGTCCAGAATTAGAGCTACTTCCCATTTTATCATTTCTTAGGCTGCACTAAGATTCAGTCTGTTGTTACAGTAGCACTGTAAACTCCATGAGGCCTTTGAAGCTCCCTATTCGTATCCTTGACAAGACAAAAAAAAGCTTGCATTCATTTCATTTCCCTCAAGCAATGCAGGTTTTAAAAATAGAGCGATTACAAATTCCTTACCTCTTTCAGCTAACAAGACATAGTGCTATTTATGGTCTGATGTGCTGATTTATGTGGAAAGTATAGGTTTTACTGACATCCTTTATTATAATATACATAGTTTGAGAATAGCAGCAATTTATTTCACAGTATGACTACAGTTCTCACTTCAACAGTTTTCTATTATTGTAATAAGGGACAATGGAGATGTAAGATCCTGACTGTACTTGACATTGTTGGACATGTTATGTATTTTTTTTCTTTATTAGCATCAGGGACTCACAGATTTAACGTACCTCAGGTTAAATTACCTTACATCAACTGATCTATATTAAGTCTATATGCAAATACAAATAAAAAGTAATTTGAATCTGTTCAGCCCATTTGCACTGATGGCCAAGATAAGTTGTGTTAATTCTCATCAATAGAAATCACAGAAGCACAGATCAGTTGATTTTGGAAGGGACAGGAGGCCCCTCAAATAATTTGAGAACATACACTGCAGATCAGCTGGGCATGGTATCCTATTGATGTCTGGTAACTTGCTTGTGTTAATTTAGGCCTTGTTTGTTTGAGAATATTAGACAATTTGAAGCAATTAATGAAAATATTTATGTCTTTAGTTTGCCTTTTTTTTTTTTAAGCTTGTTTCAGTAGTAAGCTGTGGCACTAGATCTTAATTACCTTTATTTCCACTTGTAATTCTCTTATTTAAAAATGTAAGTGTTTATTCCTTCAACATCCAAAGTGATGTTGCATGTTTCTGTGGCTTTTGTTTCTACAGTATAGAATCTGAATGGAGCAGAAAGAAAAACCACAATAAGTTGTTTAGGAATGTATTGCTCATTTGTCTTCTGTAAACTCTTCCATGCAATTACTTTTGCAGTGTTAATTGTCCCTTCTTAAAATGTAGTAAATACTTCTGAAATAGACCAATAAGACTATTTTTGAGCTAAATGGAATCTAACTATTAAGAAAAATCCTCCACCTCAGAAAATAAAAGTATTAAATCACAACTAACATTTACTTCTATTTTCAGTAGCACAGATGTGTTGGAGAGTGAACAAATTGAGTTTGAGTGCAAGATTGCTACATGTACACATATTTGAATCCCTCTGACTTTTCCTGTTTGAGTGAATAAGATTAGTGATTAACTATTTTTTTTTTTTTAATTTTACTCCAAGTCATTGCCAAGAAAAAAAGACATAAAAGTATTTTCCATCTTCAGTGGCTTCCAGCAAATATTTGGAGATGGGGAAATTCTCCCAAAAGGTTGTGCTTGTAAATAAGTGATCTGGACTAACAACATTTCAGCAAAATAAACTAGATTGTATTTGGCTGAGGACTGACTTAAATCTGAAACTAGAGAGACCTTCTATCTCTTCTGCTGATTTTTCCCATGGGCTATTCATCTGACTGCTTTGAAAAGACACAGGAAGTTGACTGCAGCGGGCTGCCTGTTTCGTAGGAGCCTCTTTCTATCCTGTGACATATGAGGTGACACCAATTAATAGGCAAATCTGTTTCAAGCTAAAAGGAGCTGCTGAGTTCTCACATGCACCCACTGTAAAGTTTTAAAAATCCCTCTTGTTTACAAGAGAGGTAGATCATGATCAATGACTTTATAACATGACTTAAAGACTCATTTTTTTGGTGTCATTTTCTTTTATTTGCTGAGTTTTTGGAGGATAGTTCTTTTATTTCTTTGATTTATTCTCCTGTTTACTCCTTTTTGTAGGTTTGTTCAGCTGGGACAGAGTCAGTATAAGCAAGACAAGAGCAGCCAGCAATTTTGCTCAAAACACCACTTGGATAGGGTTATAAATTTGTAAGTATTCTTTTTCTTTTTTCCTTTAGCTTGTTTTTGCTTTTGTCATTAGACCTGAAAAATCATCCGGTAAATTTGCTTTTAAATTGTTTGAGTCATCCTTCTGTTGCTTTTACTGCATAAGGGGATTCAATACATAGCATGATAAAACTGGGTTCCTACTTCTCCCTTATAACTTAAAAAAAAAAAGGTGTTTATTTTGTGGTTTGTGTTTTGATTAGGATTTTTAGTGAATTTTTTTAGGGTGTTTTGTTGTTTGGTGGTTTTTTTGCTTGTTTGGTTTTGGTTTGTGATAAAACACTAACTTCGTAGAGATCAAATAGCATGAACATACTATACTCAAGATTAAGATGAGAGGTTTTCAGTAACAGCAGCTGAGACACATCTTGCACTTGTTGGACTGTACATTTCCTTGTTTCTCAAGGAGCACTTGAAGAAACTGAAAACTTATAGTAGCTTTTATTATTTTGATATCAGGTGCATTTTGAATTGAAAAAAGTATGGCAAATCTCCAGTAGTTCCTTCTAGATACAAATGCTATTAAGCCCCAGTCCTTTTCATAGTAAAATAAAGTACTCCGTCTAAGACTTTGCTTTCTCATCAGCAGTGAGATATCATTTAGGCTTAGATTAGTTGCCATCATTTCCACATTTTTCAATAAAATCTTTTTTTTTATATATCCTTTTTTGATCCTAAAAAAACCCCAGAACCTCACAACCTTAAACATTTTGGCCATTTTTATCAAATACATAAAGCCAGAACAAAAATAAATATTTCTTGTTTTTACAATGTCACTTCAGTGATATTTGTGAACTCAAATATGCATTGTAGAAATATTGAAGATAAACTTCGGGCTTAAATTTAGAAACTGTAAGTATAGATTAGAAGCAAAAAATGGATGCCTGAACAGGGACTACAGTGATGCAGTGAAATAACACTGAAGAGGAGTGGAGAATGTGGAAGGATAATAAAGTTCCTTATTTTGTTCATAGAAATTCTGTGAAGTAAAAAAGGGTAGAATTTTAGTTGCAGCTAAATAGAGCTAAACAGAGCTCTATTTGTACTTTTAGCACAATCTATTGAAGAGAGGCTTTGCATACTGTAGTATAATTACTCTTGGCTGACAAAATGCACCTGTTCCTAGTTCCCTAGTACTCATTGTGGTGTGGTATAAATAATACTGTTGAAAAATATGCTCTCAATCACTTTCCAAATGTGCTACTTACATTTATCTAGGAGTATGAGAAATTTGATTCCCTCCTCAACAAGGAATTGAGTGTTTTGATTCACTGCAGCACTTTGGAGAAGAGTGTGGAAATGCTTTAACGCTCTTACAGTGAAGAGTAGCTGGTTGCATACATCGGAGTACAAGCTACATTCAGTGCCTGTATCCATTGTAGCTTATGAAACAGAGCAAGAATGCTTGTGCACCAACTGTAATTCATCCATAGGTATCCACTTTCCTGTTCGGTTTTGTGGGTCACTGATGATGCTCAAGCAGGAGAACACTTTAGTGAGTGAGATCTGCAGCATGGTCCAGGGCTGTGGTGTTCTCCTTCAATATTTGGAAAACATACCCTGTCTTCAAAGATATATTGTACAGTCCATGTTTTCCGAAGTTCCCTTGATGTTAAATGTGTCTTTTATTTTATTTTTAATCAAGACTGCCTAGATGCTGCTTGTCATGATCAAACCTGACTCAAATTGAGTAGTAACTATCTACAAGTTAGCAGCTCACTGTATACAAGTAGTATATGGGCTTTTTTTAACTGTTTGTTTCTGTGTATATGCACGTTATATACGTTATTTTCTCACCGAGATAAAAGTAATGAAACAAATTTCAGTGAACAATGGAGCACCTTATATTTTCCATTTTTAAAAAATTAAATGCTAAAGTGGAGTATTTTTAATCTATAACACCACTTTAAAACATAAAACTAAAAATAGAGCAGTACATTTTCTAATTTGAATTAAGTGTTTTACAACCCTAGTTACTTTTGAAAACTGTTACCTCAGTTAATAGCAATTCTCTTGTTCATTCAGTACTTCCAAATTACTTTATTAGTGTAAGGTCTATTTCTTGGAGGATTAAATAAAAAATAGCTCTGTATTTCTGAACATGGCATTATCACTGCCATTATCTCATTACCCTTACAACTGTAGTAAAGAAAAGATTGGTATTGAAGTTGTCATCTTTCTGTGTATTCATATCCTAGGGGTTCTTGGGGGCTTCCTTATGTTGAAAGGCAGAAATAAATTAATAAAGGATGGTTTAGAGTGTTAAGTATATTTATTTTTTACATTAAACCCATGCAAAATATCTAAATAGTTTATTGACACTGCTTTGGAAACAGTGAGTCAAAAGGTGTAATACGGGCAACTTTGGAAATTACAAATTATATTGGATTGTCAAGTGTGTTGATAGTTTCACAGTACAGTGCTTTTTTGAGTGCTCTCTGTTTCGAATATGCACCCCAATATGTTGCTGCACATCAGAAGGTTAGATAAACTTCAATGAAAATGTTTATTCACAAAACAGGGAATTGTTATGAATATTCATGGAATTATATGTGGAAAAAATTGTTTATATTCTGTCATCTGTTTACACTAAGCTTAAATCACAGAGGTGTCTTATCTAGTTGCTGTCTTCTCCTGATAAGGTGACAGTCAGGCTTCCCTTTTTTAAAAAAAAAACAAACAAAAAAATACATATTCTGCACTTCAGTAGAGCACCTTCTTCCTAGACAGAGCAGCATCTAGTCTCCAGCAATTTTTTTTATTTTTTTTATCCTTAGTCTACCCTTTGAAATCTCCCAGATACAGTGTTTTTACCTACAACTCATTTTATTTCTTCCTTTTCTTAGAAACAGGGTAGCTATGCTTCTTAATTATAACAAGCACTGCTTCAGTTCCTTGAAGATGTAAATACCTGTGTTAAATTGCGAGTCATCTATCTTCCCTCCTTAACTAAAAACTCTTTGCCTCTGTGATGGATGAAATTCTTTCCTGTTTGGTGATTATTTGGATTCATTTTACTTTGAGATGTCCTATACTGAATCTCATATTCTTTAACAGCTGCATATTCGTAAGCAGATATGATCTAAACCTCTGTATACCTCTATATGAAAGTATATAACTCACTACTAGCTCTTGATTCAGAGCAGAGATTAGAATAATTAACCACTCTGAGTTAATTGATACAATGTAGATGTGTTACAATAACTTTAATTTCTCTTATTCTTTTGGCTCACATATATCCACTGTTCTGGTACTCTAAAAATAGCTTTGAGGATTAGTCTTCCTCACTTAATTTAAAAATTTCCTCTTTCTGACTCTCAGTATTTTAAACAAAGCACTTCTGTGATTCTCCAGTATTTATTGCCTGTGAGAATTCTCTTCAAATCTACTGGCCAGGCTGTTTATAAATTACCTGGGTTTTGTTGTCTGTCTGAAGATGAAAGATTGCTCTTCATTGGGATTCTGAACGGCTTTAACACTGTCTACGTGCTTGTCTCTTGCAAAATGGCTTGACTAAGTGGGCTGTAATCGCGAGTATCTTCATTTTATATTCTGGGGAAGTGGTTTTAAAGTCACTGTGGGCACTTTCCCTGAAAGTACTTCGTCCTGGAAGTACTTAATGTTGGCTAGAGAAGACAAAAGAGTGACCACATAAAAGGAATCATTTTGTCATTTTGGGCTTGAATATTCTATTTGTTTTTAGTCACACATCTCAAAAAGAATACTACTGGGAAGGGTCTGAGTAAAAGCAGTAGTATGATCAGAGTTGTAGGACTCTCCAGAAAAAAGCTGACTGAAGACTGAAGGAAATACGTAAGTCCGTGTTGTGATGGTTTGTGAAATGCTCTACTGAAGTTTGACAGGTGAAATGGTTGGTATTATGGTTTAAGTTGCAACATGACTTGATTTGGTGGGAGAAGTTAAGAAAATAGCTGAGCCAATTCTAACATCTC
>NW_010307040.1:5142-22414 GCF_000700745.2 Antrostomus carolinensis | reverse complement strand
CTTATCAGGTACTTTTTCAGTTACTTGTGCAAGCTTTGCTACTTGTTACAGTGCTCCATAAATCAACTCAGCTTATCAGTCTGCAGCAAACTAATTCAGCAAAAAAAGCAAATACTTTCCTGGTAGATGAGTGAGATTATTTAGACCAGTGAAGGTCCCAGTTATCAGCAGGGTCAGCACAGAAGAGACAGAGCCACAGAGTCAAACGCAGCAGAACTTTCTTATGTGGCTGGTTGCAATTCATTAGCTTGGCTTGGTCATCTTATATAACACCCTTATAACAGATCAGGGAGCAGAACATGAGCTTTTTCCAGGGATCAAGGGAAAATGGTTTGAACTCCTTGTGATTCAGATCCCCATGTATGTAGAAAGAATTACCTTTTCCATTCATCTGTTCTGTCAATATTGAGCTCCGAGCTTGTGGGTGAAAAAGCTCGTGTGCCTAGCGTTTTTGGTAGTGTTGTCAACTGAGATGCTGTATATTATTTTTAACAATAGAATTGTTAGCATCTATCTGCCTCATATTGATGTAGATAATAATTTCCATTATTTCATTATTATAATTTTCAAATTTGTCTATTTCAAATTTAAAAAAAAAACAAACAAAACAAAACATTTTTAATACCTGAATGTTCACACTTGATCTCTCCTCCCTGTTTCCTCCCTATCTACACTGAATCCTGAATAAAAATCTAAAGGCCCAGTCTCGTACCATCCATTCTTTTTAAAGAAACCTGCAACAGTGTCATGCATACCTTCAGAATGATACATGAATTGTGATGAAATTTATCCATCATTTTTCAAAACCTAAGGACTTTTTTGTTTAACCTGAAACAATACTTGAGCTATAAAACAATAGTTCAGTACAATTCTGACTTGACAGGGACCTTGTTACTGCAGCACACATAAAAATTTAGCTTGTCTGTACCTGCTGTACACCTGGTTTAGCATTTCTGTATGTCATGTATTAAAAAGATAATGCAGTAATCTGACAAGACTAAAACCAAAACATTTTGTTTTTATAATTGGTCTTAGATTCCTTTTTTTTAATGTGTCAAAATATGTTCTGTTATTAAATTTGCCTTTTTCCAAGTTTTAAATAAAGAACTATTGTATCTTTTAGTACAATGATCACTGTTAAAATGTTTCAGAAGTTCTGTGGCTTGAAGCTTGGATTTTTAAATTTTATTTTGGGGTTAGTGGGCTGCTGTTTCTCACTTTTTGCCTATGAAGTCTCATTTTGATCCTAATGTCAGCAACACTGAAGTAATATTCTCTAAAAATGTGACTGTAACAAATTCCTGTGAAATATGACAGTAAATCTATTTTTTTCTACATTGTATATTATGTTTTTTTCAAATTTGGAATTTTATAGTATTAATAGTCTTTAGCAAAACCCAGAAAGTGCTAAACTATATGCCACCTCAGCCCACCTCCTTTTATACTGTTTGATGAAAATTCTCAGGACCCTTCTTCAACCTGTCCCTCTGTGTACTCTGTGAAGTGATTATTTCTATTCATCAATTTAAGAGAACTGTCTTCCTCAAGCAATTCGATTTGAAAAAGGAAGTCTAAGCTTTTCCTTTCCAAAAAGAAACACAATATTCCTCTTTTTTTTTTTTTTTTGTGAGTTCTTTTGATACTTGATTTGTTTTGCCCTGTACTACCCCTAAGTTCCTTTGTTTCATCTTTAAATTTTTAATTAGTTTATGGTCAGTGTAAATAATTCCTACTTAAAAGATGTATCTTTTCTCAGCGATCACCTTTCTGTATCATGTTCTGACCTCTTATATTCCTTCTGTCTCCACTGTGGAGAAGCTGCTTCTAATTTGATTTGTAAAATGCTCATTTAGATGTATATCTATGTAAAGAGAGTCTCTTCTTTCTTTAACATTTGAAATTGTACGTGCCATTGGAGTTTCAGGTGATTGTTGCAGGACCTGGATGCAGTCCAGGTCTTGCTGCTGGTTGGTTCTGTAAGGTACCAGTTGCAGTATTATTGGGCAGAGAATGTTTCCTGGATTTCAGTCCTCTCCGCGCACAGGGAATGTGACTGTTGTATGGAGGTGTTGGTGTCTAAGGAAGGAAGATTCTGTTGAAGGCTTTTTCAAGAGCACAGCAAGCAGTTTAAAGGGATACCGTTTATGAGGATTTGCCAGAGTTTTGTAGGTCAGATATATTTGCTTAGGATTCAAACAAAGCAACAGATTACATTTTGTCTTCTCCTTTAGGTATGCTTCAGAGACTTGAGGAAAACTAATCAATGTTGAAACAAAAGTGGTGGCTTTCTGGTGACTGCTATATTTTTGACAGCTAAACACATCACTGCAATTTTCCTTCAAAGTGTGGAACATCCTCATTGTAACTGAAGATTTTAACTGTATCTTCTTTTACTGTAGAGACAATGCTGTTCTTGATGAAACCATAACACCATGAAGCCTGCTCACAAGTGGGATGAAAATAATTGCACTTCGCATGTCAAGGGTGCTATCTTTCACGACATCGTGTTTATGTTCCTATGTAGTTTTCATTGGGAGGCCATAGAGCTACAGGTCTCTAGGGAGATCTGGTAGCCAAGTCATAAATAATGTGCTCTCCTTCAAGACTCTATTGTAAGATATTAAGCTTATTAAGTACATTAGACTTTTACATGAATAGTGTTAGAGAAATGACTTTAATTAAATGACTGGATAATACAAGCACTCTACAAATAGTTACAGCTTAATACAGGGTTATTAATCAAAATTGGCATCCATGAACATGCGGTTCCTTCAATATATTTGTATCGTGTTGAAGCAAGTAGGTGGAAAATTGAGATTTAGTTACTAGATACTCGAAATACACTTTGCTGTCCAGCTTCCATTGTGCCTAAGGAAATGACTTTTGACTCATTAGTGCTTCAGAAATGTCATGTCTTTAGAAACAAATCAATAAATAGAGAAGGCATCAAATTAGTGTTATGGCCTTGCTTTGTTCTTTTACTTAATGGTTCACTTGCTAGTCGACTAGACAGGCCAGCTACATTGGAATAAGTGACGGCTTTTGGTGTTAGATAGTGGCACTGGTAAGTTAGTACAGTGTGCTGGTGTCAAATAGTGTTGCTAGTGTCTCAGCTCGAATACTTTAAACTAGATAAATAACTACCCGCAGAAGCTATGGGTGCTTTGAAAAGTGATCTACTTTTAAAGCATCTAGATATCAAGTTAGAGAGACTGATGTTTGGTACCAGTTCTGAAAACACCCACCTTAATGTTTTATAATAAACTAGAGAAGAAATGATCACTCTTGGGGAAAAGAAAATGAAAGAAAAGGTTAAGTATGATGTAATTTCCATAGTATTATTCATACAGTTTACCAACAAAAACAAAAATAAAATGCTGATTTAATGAGAGCATAATAGCAGAGGCTGGACTCTTCAGAGGAGCTTCAACTCTTTTGAACTAAGACTTTTGTGTTGTTTAAGAAAAGCATAAAAATGATAAGCATTTTGGAAATTTTATCCTAATCATACAGGCAAGTAACTTGCTCACATTTTTAGTATTTGTTTACATTCCGCTATAGTGCCACAGAATTCTAAGACTAGAAGCCTAAACAGAAATTGTAATACCATATAAAATAAGGAAAATCAGAAACATATTCTGTGCAGTAAGGCTTCAGTTTTTGCAAACTCATTAGCTTTACTTTTTTCTCTGATTCTAGAATGCCCAAATGTCTCTATGACTTAACCTAGCAAATTCTGTCTACATCCTGGTACAATGTAACTTGGTTTAAAGTATGCAGCCAAACTCTGTGGGTAACCAGTGATTTTGTTGTCTCAAATTCAATAGTATACTTCTATAATAATTCTGTCATGGCAGTCAAACTATAATCAACTGAATTTATATAACAATCTTTGTAAAATGGAAAAACATAAATTTAAATATTAAATCGAAAAATGTTATTTTAATATGGAACTCTTTTTATTTTATATACCATATTCCAGTTGTAGTGGAATATTAGGCATACTACATTACATAACACATTGCTGTCATTTTATAAGCTTAACAAACCATCATGTGATGAAACATACAAAATCCAACAAAATAAAAAGGCTGCAAAATAAGGGAGCAAGGAGGTTTTGGCAGTTTTAATAGAGATCCTGGTTTAGAAACAGTGTCAGACATTAGTTTATGCTCATAATGCAACTAGACGATTATTATTGCATTTCATTTATAGAAGGGCTCTACCATCATTTTAGTGTTCCTGTTCTTCAAAAGCATCATTCCTTGTTTTTTGCCTTTAAAAGAAGAGATTATACAAACAAAAATAACTTCTTGTGTCTTGAAGAGCACCCTGAGTCGTGACTGTGGCTTTTGTGGAATATGGCATTGATGCTAATAACTATGAATCTCCGTTGCATTTGGACTGGCTGATGTTTGGTTTTGGAAATGGTGAGATTTGACAGTAGGATGCTAGTATAATTTCTTACCTTGAGAAGTTTTGAGTCCAGAAATATGTGCATATGCTCATACAATATTTAACAATAGCATTCAGCCACTGGCACTGGCTACTATTCCAATATGCTATTGTGTGAAGTATTTAGAAAATTTGTCTTCAATAGCTAAAATAGGTGACAAATGAAAAGCTAGTTTTAAAAAAATCTCAGGTATTAAACACAGTTCTGGTCCTCGCTGCATTATCAATGAGAATGGAGAAGACCTTGGAGCTCTGCAGAAATGGCAAGGTGGCAGGGTTGACCAGAAAATAGCTAGTGTATGAGGAGAGATGAAATACACTTGGTTGTATGATAGTGATGCGGAGGAGGCAAACAGAGAATGACTTCTCACCATTTCTCTCAGTGTAAGAATTATTATCAACCAAGGTCCATGATAACAATTGAAAGGAATGTCACATTAGACACAAGTAATGGAACTTATTTCTACAGGATTCTGTAAGTGTCAGGTACTAGAAAAAAAACAGTGAAAACTTATGGACATTAGTTTTCATGAAACAGTAGTCTAGTTTCAGATTTTGCCTGAGGTAGATCCTAAATCCTGGTTCCTCAAATACAGGAGGATATAGTAAAGAAGGGATTGTGAAGTTCTGTTTCAATAATCTGTCCTCAAAAATTGCTGCTGGCAACTCCGTGAGACAGTCTGCTGTTCCTCATGAAATTTTGGTTCAACCTAGAAGGAAAGATCTGATTTTGAGAAGTGTTTGTCAGGTTGTTTTTCCTTGGAGTCAACTTCAAACTTTGATTTCAATGCGTAAGTTACCTTCAGATGGCAATGTGTTAGTCATTGAATGCTCTGTTGTGGAGTCCAAACTGATCTGCTATCACACAGGTTAAACATCGATACTGTTCAACTCTGGGAGTATTGTATAAATAAATGACTAAAATACTGCTGGGAAACGTACATAGTCTGCTTATGAATACAGATTTCCCAATAGCTGAAGTGCTTTAAAATGGAAGTGATTTACTACACAATAATTTTAGTGTTTATTAATTTATTATGCTTTGAGTATAAATAGTTTTGTTGTTACCTTGCAGTTGATTGTGGAGAACACATTACTACTGAAGAGTTTGACTTAGAACCATAGAATATTATTAATTGGAAAGGCATCTGCTCCAGTCACCTTCTCAGAGGAGGACCAAATTGGATGAGGTTGCTCAGGGCCACGTACACTTGCATTTTGATTATCCTTAAGGAGGGAGGTTCCACAGCCTTTCTGAGCAACCCCTTTCAGTGTTAAACCACCCTCACAGTGGAAAAAAATTCCCATGTATCTAATCAGAATGTTCCATGTTTCACTTTGCATTCCCTTTTCAAAATCTGTCTTTTAATCGTGCACTCCAAGAAGAGTCTGGCTTTACACTATCCATACCCTTCCTTTAGCTAGTTGCTGACAGCAATAAAGTCCCCCTTAGCTTCTCTCCTCCGGGCTGGACAAACCTAACGCTTACAGCCTCTCTTCATATGCTACATGCTCCAGCTTTCTAATCATCTTGGTGGCTTTTGCTGGATTCATCCAAGTATTTCATTGTCTGTCTTATATGGGAGAGCCCAAGAGTGGGTACAGTTCTTCAAGTGTGGTAGCTCAAGCCCTGAATAGAGGGAAACAATCGCTTTACTTGACCTGTTGGCTATGCAGTTTTCAAGAGTTACAGTTAAAACACCAGCTTCTAACCTATGAGTGAGGTTGGTTTACAGTAGTGCTTAGGAAAGGTCTGACATACTCAGGTTCTTGTAAACTTTAAAGCTACAAGTTTTTCTCAGAAGCTGAGGAGGTTTAAATATTAAAATTCAGAAATAGCATTTATGGTACAAAGCTTCTTTAAAAATATTTTCATAAAATATTAGCTATCCCAGTGTACAGGGTGAAGTGCTGTTGCTGGTAATATGTTATCTGTTTCCTGATAATTAGGTGGAAATTTCTTATCTGATAAATCCTTTCTGTGTGTTGGTTCAGAGTATAATCACCCACTTGTTATAATTGCTACTAAGTGGATAGCTCAATAAAGTTTTCCTGTTATCTTCTATAATGCATGGCACAGATCTCTTCCACCTTGGGTACCTACTGACCGTAGCAGATCTGAGAAAGGATGAAGAAATGAGGACAGAGTGGAGGGAAGTGAGAAAGTATTCTGTAATGTGATTAGTGACAACTTACCTAATTACCCTACTTGGAAAGCTGGGTCTTATCAGGTCTTCAGTAGTGATAAAAATCTAGGTAAATTAATTATTCAGTGGGAAGTTGCCCTTTCATTGGCTCTCATATATATTTCAAGGAAAAGCAATACTTCTCTCTCCGTGGAAAATTTTTACCTGAAGTTCCAAATACTCTGCATGTTTGTTTTTTTTCCAGAATACCCATCTCTTCTTTTTCTCAAGACAACATTTATGAAGTCCAACCTCCAAGAGCTGATAGGAAATCAATAGAGATTTTTCACGCGCACATTCAGGCTGGAAGAGGAAACATGCAGCCCCTGGGAAAAGATGACTTCCTCATGTACAGAGAGTACATTCGAAACAGATACATGTAAATACGAGATGGATTCTCCTGCCAAGTCTACTATACTGATGGGTCATAAAAATAATTTTAGAAAGGAAACCTAATTTGGTATTTTGCAGTAATAAATTTATTATCTAACGTTTCTATTTATTATGCTTTACAATAGTACATTTACACTAGTGTGCTTTACAGGAAAAAAAGAAAAGTGATTTAATATCTGTTCTTCAACTGAAAGAGAAAGTGTATCTTAAGAGACTAAGTGAATGGTCAGAGCACCTACAGTCACTGAAGAGTATGTAACAACTTATGGCAAAGAAAGCATTACATTTTTAGGTTTTATATTCATTTCTTACCTTGTTATGTTTGCTAGTGAAGTTGAAGTTATTTGTACATACAGCTCAGAAGATAACTTTTCTTCCTTTTTGTTCCATGATAGCAAACAATCTTATTTTATAACAGAATATTTTCTGATATTTCTTGAAATTTTTAGCAAACTAAGTGCTAAAATGACTACTTGTAATTTTCTGTTTTCTTAAGCAAAAGTAGAAATATTGTGGCTTCTGTCAAAATCAAAAATTGCATCAAGGCTAACAAACTTTGTAACCCTAATTTGTGTCAAAACTAATCTCACTGGTGCTAGTAGCTACGGAATCTGTGCCACTTGCAGGGGGAAAATGGCGTATGACCATCATGGGCTTCTAGTAGGAATCTGTGGTGAACCACTTGCTGGCTGCATCTGCAAATGAAGGAACGCTCTCCACTTTACTAGCTTTAGACTTAGAGAACACAAAACCATCCTGTCATTTTTCTGTATGACAGGCATTATCCTTCTTGCAGCATACTCTTTCCATCCCTGTATTTGTGCTTCTGTGAGATTCTTTCAGGTTCAAGCCTACAGCCTCCCAAGAAATCGGTAAGTGATGTATAGAGACTGGATCAGCTGGGGTGGTCATGCAAGAGGAAGCAGTAGTTGGGTTAGGCAAGACTGAACATCATGCCCAGTGCTAGGTAAGAACTGGAGAGGCAACAGGTATCTGAAATAAGTTGTTTAATTTGAGCTTGTGATTAAAGCATTTCTCAAATGAAAAATAAAAAGGGGGGGTAAAAAAGCCTCTTATTTTCAACTACAAGCTAAAATTCCTAACACTGCTTTCTAGCCCTTTGCCATGAAGAATACTGACAGTATCAGCAGCATCCTTTACAAACTTAAGTTATTCTGTAAGCTTGTACAGACCATATTTCAGAATTTTCTGGAATAACTGAATTAACCGTTTTAGGGATGTCAGCCAACTGCATGTAATAGATGCAGAGAACATGTTTGTGTTCGTAGTAAATCGCTTGCAGGCAGATTCTTGGCTGCTTGCTGCAAACATATTCTGAATATGTTTGAATATTTTGTGTGATAAGTTGCACTTTCATCAGTAATTCAGTGTAAGAAAAGATGCAGTGGGCAAAGGGAAAAGATAGAAGCATCTTGTGATTAAAGTTTGTGTGTTTCAGGGAGTGACTTGTGTACAGTCAGTGAGAGAACATGGTACCTCAAGCTACCAAAACATTTTGGTGTCCATTCTCTTTTGTTAATTGTTTAATACTGTTTTAAGAGAAATTGGTTTATTTTAGGAGATGAAAGAATGAAATGTCACTTTAGATAATACTTCATTGCAACTGTCAAAGTTTTTTTCTCTGAAAAAAAAACCTGTACTGAATTCTTTTGTCCAAAATGAAAAATAATTTGAAGAAATAAATGCTTGCTTTGGAAAAATGTAGAGTTGGAGTCCTTATCCTAATGAGGCAAATGCGTGTTTTTCTTACTGCACTTAAACTATTGCAAAGAATGTTTTCTAGACTATCACAATCTTTATACTTTTGTTATTCATAGATACTGGTAATTCATAAAATTTGCCCTTGAAAGTGTTACCACTTAACCACAGATAAGGCAAAGGGTAATGCTTCCTTTTTCAACATCTAATGTTGTTGCAAAATAAAGGAATTATAATAATTTTACAGCTCTAAGAGAAAATACGTTCAGCCTTCAGCAATTCAAACACTGCTCAGTTCTGAGAGGTGAATGACATCCCAGTCCATTATCTGTAATATAATGCCAGGCTTTTCAGTGTGTCTCTAATGTGTGCCACGACAGTCATGCTGTGGCATCCCTTTGAATCTTCTAGTATGTGTAACTGCTGCTTATTTCTCATAGTTGCTTATAGGGGTTTATGCCATGTGTGTTGCTTCATATGATAAGGTGGTTGGGTATTTATATTCAGGCGATAGTTTGTGTGATCTGCCATTGTTGTACTCTTAGCAGCTGCTAAGAATACTTCAGGGTGCTAATGCCAACCATTTACTAAGTTTGTTTTAAAAAATAAAACAGCACAAACCAAGACTCCCAACTTAACACTGCCTGAATGATAAACTTTCAACAGTCTGAATTTATCTGCTCCTTAATGGATGTAAAGGGTTAATTTAAAAAGAAAATACGCTCATCACCCATCTAACAAGTTCAGTTGTACGAAGGACTCCAGAGGTGCTGCCTCTGCATCTGCCTACTTTATTCTGTTCAGTGCTCAACCATGTTAGCTCTTTTTGACTCCCAAGTGCTAATGATCATCTTTAACATGAACCTATACGGACATACAAATATTTGAGAAATGTGTTGCTTTTCCTCCAAAACATATTTAGTTTGTTTCAGTGTTTTTGAAGGTTACATTGAAATGCAATACCAAAATGTACACCTGGAGAATGATTCTGGCTTCTTTTCTTGTGCAATCAGGAAGCACAGACATCGTGTTAGGACTCTCTTTTCTGAGCCAGTGGTTCTTTGATGCCAGTCCAACAGCTTAAGCTTTGTTCTATGAGCCTCTTCAGATTGATACTTGGGAGCATTTATTCCCCAACTCTTTCACTGGTAGTTTCCCCTCCTTTCGAGTTTTACTTCTGCTTGCAAAGCCCACTGACTTTTTGTTCTTTCCCTCTCATTCCTTTCCAGAGAGACTCGTCTGTGGCCCTGAAATAGGAGCCTTTTGATGTGCACACAGCTGCAGCTGCCAGAGGGGAGAAAGTGGAAGAGTTGTAGTTAGTTCTGGGATGACATTTGTGGCAGCTCTTTGTTTTGTTACTGAGATTTTTGCACAGGATCCCAGGAAGGTTCTGTTGGTTTTCACAGACTCAGGCCGGCCTTCACTTGTATAAATTCCAAAGCATATGACCTGTCAAAGAGTCATGTTTTACAGTAAGAGAAATACCAGCTTCACTTGGGAGATCATTTCATTCTCCATAGGAGTTTCATCCTATCAGTACTCCCTGAATAATTACACATCCAAGTACAGTTCAATGCAGATAAAATGATGTATGTGCCATTCTTCAATAGTTGCGTGAGTGTTATGGATAAAGTATTATTCCATTTGCTGGCACAGATTGAATCAGATTGATCACCTGGAGCCTTATATGGAAAAGATATAATGTGCTTGACTCCCTCATGCCTCCCTCTGTCTTCTATATATTTTAAAAAATCTAATTAAAGTTGTCACTTTTGGTGGTGTTTTAAAAGTTATGTGGAACTAATGCAATACAGTACAAAATATTCATTAAAAAAACCCCAACAAACCATACATTGAAATCACAACCTTTGCAAATACTGATATTCAGCAGTTCCCTACTGCAGTTCTTAAATCTGTATGCTATGAAGAAAACCATTACACCTGCTAATCTGTCTGCTAGAATCAAGTAAAAGAGCACTGAGAAAAGGCATGGGAAATAAAGTTTAGCATTACTGTATTTTTCTGAAGGAGCAATATGTGCTTTTTGCCATATCTGACCCCAGGTTTGAATATAACATTTAACTTCCATTCTTTTGAATGTATTCATCTGTGAAGAACAGAGATAGTGTAATAAAGGTAGGACAGGCAAGCACCATGTAATGAACCATCTTTGCTGGTCCATCTGCATTTTCCCATTCTAGGTGTAGCTGTACTACTGGCGCTAAAGCCCGCTGTGGTTATTAGGTATTACAGTAGCTGCAGAGTATGCAGTTGTGGTGGTCTTCCCATTTTTAGCATGCAGCATGTACAAGATAGTGTGCACATTGCAACCTCCAAATCCTCTCAAAAACCCTAGGCCTTGCAAGAGCAGATATTTTGTATTCCTCACAATTCCCTGGCAGCTCAGGTACTCTTTTTTTCTGTAAGGGTTATCTTTTATTACCCTATTTCCCTTGTTCTTCTGATTTTTCAGTACTTTGTTTGATTTCCCTTTCCCTTCCTTCTTTGCCACCTGTGGTTCAGAATCCTTTCTCTTACCCAGAGCTGTGCCATAAGTTGTACACTATATCCATATCCTTTTGGAGCTTTCACTTCTTGAAGGAAAGCTCTGTAAATTTTACCCTTTTATTTAAAAACTTTAATGCTTTCTTCAGCCTCCGTGTATCTGCTTTTTTAAATGTAGGCTGTGCCATCATCTGCCCTGCCCGATTTCCTACCTCCTGCCGTGGCAACAGACGTGTGTATTGCCTCTCTGGGGTTCTCCGTGTCTTGGTAACGTATTCCTGAGAAGTGCTGTGCTTGGGTACAGGATGTTAGTGCTTGAACAAATTGTAGACATCACTTAGAATCTTTTTCCTCTAGAGAAAGTCAAGCGCAGCTCTGATTAAGAAAGTAAGAGAGCGTTTAAAGTGGTCTCCTTTGATTGTCTCTAGTCCTGCTATAGCAGCACTCTGCATCCTGCTGCGTGGACTTGTCTGAGGGGGAGGAGGGCATTTTTTCACTTGTACTCCCAAGAAAGTGGATGCAGCCCGTTTGACAAAGCCAGTGTGGCACGTGTCAAAGTTGACTGGTGTGTCCAGGGAGAGATTTTGCAGCGACAAGCCTGGCTCAGGTCCCTCAGGGCTGTTTAACCTTCCAGTTCTGTTCCCTCCCAGCGCCTCTTCCTCCGCAGCAGCAGTGGGCTCAGACGTGCAGAGGGCAGGGACTCACATCGCCGCCTCCTCTGGCCGTCCCCCCCGCTAAAACCGGCACTAACCCCGCCGCGGCGTTAGGCTGGAGCGCGGGCCGGGCCCCCGCGGGGTGCTGTCCCCAGCACCACGGACAGCTCCAGCCCGGGGGGACGCGCGGCCCCTCCGGCTGCGCCCCTGGCACAGGGCAGGGTCCCATCGCTCCTCTGGGAGGGGAGATAACAAACGCCGACTACGTTATCGCCTAATCAAACCCACTCTCTTAATCTGGGAATATACCGGGAATGAGTTTTGTTGGCTTTGGGAGGACGGGTGGTATGTGGTGACTTGTGCAAGTGAAACCTCAGTTTGAAAAGCAGCTTCACGCACCTAAAACCAGCCCCTGATGACTGTCACCTGAGTGCTCTCCAAAAATATTTGTTATCTGCGTCAGGTCCTTAAAGCGCCTGTTATCATATGCCGGGTATCTGACTGAAAAGTGTTAAAAGTGAGCTTTTGTATGTCACTAAGATGTAAGAAAATGCAGCTTACAGGCTGTGTTATTTATTCTTCTGAAGATAGACAACATATTCCTTTAACATTGCATCAGAAGCCATTTTTTCTGTGAACAGACCTTCCTGTGCAAAGTGGAATTCTGTCATCACCCCCCCCTCCACCCTCCAGCACAGACACATGCTGTTAAGGTGACAGGCGACACTGTTAGGAGCTCACGCTGTGTCAGGTTCATAGAGGTGACACTATCTCATGCCTACTGCAAATGTTTCCTTCAAAATTCAGGCATCCAGATGTAGTTATCAACATCATGTGTTGCCCTGGCTTTGCAGAAGTGCTGGTGCTCAAAATCCCACTGAAGTTCAAATATTCTCCAAACATGCAACCACTGTATGTGCCAAATCCTAAATAATTCATACCTGAGCTTTTGCTGGAAGATCCTCCAGGCTTGGGAAGAGAAAAAAATGTAAAATTTAAAAAAAAAAAAAATGTGGAAAGACATCTCTTAATTTTGCCACTCTTATGAATACTGCATTTACCTTGTCCTTCACCTTTCTGTTTTCATTTTTGTTGTGTAAGCATTACTGTACTCTCTAAGTGAAAACTTCAAGTTATTGCAAACCATGGGAGAAGCCATTACACAGGCTTGCTTGGTATTTATCTTGTGTTCTGTGATTGCTGACAAAACTGTAAGACAATTAGCCTAGTAAATATATGCTGTAAACTTTACTGGTCAAAACAGCATTCCTAAATTATTATGTACACCTTAAATGCAGGGCTGTGCTACAGCAGATACCTGTGTGTCTGTGGGCACGTTTGCCATCCTTGTTTGACATCATTTGCTTCACTTGGCAAGAGATTTCCTTGGTGTCGTATTGCTGTTGGAGTTCATCTATGATACAGGTTGGAAAAAGGTCTACTTTTATTTTTTTGTAGCCTTCTTCAGAAGCAGTTTTGCCCTGCCAGGATGTTCAGGTGAGGCATTTTCATACTTCTGCCCCTTCCAGCCTGTGCTGACCTACCTGTCCAGCAGCCTGTTATGAGCCTTGCTGTCTTTGTCCTATTTCTGCACTGAGGAAGGCATTGTGCTGAATGCTGGAGATGACCAGTCCTCTGCTGCTCCCAGGTTAGCGAGGAAGATGAAATGCAGTTGAACTCATGGCAGATATCAGCCCTTGCATCTTCTGCAGGAGCAAACAGCCTTTCATGAAACTGTGAGATGCCTGCCCTAAGCATCATCCTCTTCTCAAGCAAGGGAGGCCAAACCGAGTCCAGCTCGTGGCTGTAGCTACCACCTGCCAGCTGCCCAACTTGGACTCTGCAGGCTTGTGACCAACCACACTGGCATGTGCCAGTGGTGTTACTCCACTCAAGGAGACTTGTTGGGTGGGTAGTACTGTAGTTTTTCCTATGATTAGTGGAAACTGACAATATGAAGGTAATTTTATGCTTTTGCTAAACCTGTAATCCTGATTTCCCTTTAGGGCTTTTGTTTGCCTCTTACTAATACATTCAGAATGAGTATATATGACTCACTAGTTGCATATTTAATTTGGGGATTTTCTGCCTCAATAATAGTTAACTCTGTGAGGACAGAGTTCCTAAATGGCACTGAAACCCTTGATGGTGCCTGTGGGAAGCAGCGTGACTCGGCAGAGTCTGAAGGGTCCCATTGGCAGGTATATAGCAGCTGGTTGCTGAATCCCAACCATCCCAGTAAGTTATTGTTTACTGATTGAGCAGTTGTTGAAGCATCTAGCAAAGGTTTGTTCATCTTGCATTTTTCACTGCATAATTTAAAAAAAAAAAACCACCACCACCAGCAACCAAAAATCTCAAGCATCAGCAGCCCATTAGAATGGGAGAAAGCTTAGATGGGCTCTGTCAGGATGCTGGATGTGGAGGTGCAGGTTTGGAACAGCAGACCTGCTGCTTTTTGTCACCAACCTATGAATGGAATCTGAAGTTCCACAAAGACCCTTTCCACTTTTCCTGGGATTTCTGATTCAGGTGGTCCAATGCAACAATTCAACTGTGGTAAAACCTAACTCAGTGTTATTCTAATAGTATGACAGATGTGCTAAGAGAGCAGTATATGCACACTTTTTGTCTAGTCTATTTCTAATACTTTGCCTTCCTTGATTTATTACTGATGTATTCAGAGTTGCCATCATTGAGTCAGTTTAATTTTTCTTAATTTGTTTAATTTTCCACATACTTCCCTGGATGTGCATCGTGTTAGGAGGAAGGGAAAGGAAAAGGAGAAACTAAGGAAAATGGTAAGATTTCAACTCTCAGTCAAACTTAAACCCATCTCATTGCATGCAAACATTTTCCACAGCCCAGAAATCCCATAATAACTTCTAGCATAATAACAATAAATGTTCCTTTCTTCTCAGGTTTTTCCCTGATCAGACTATTGGATCATAGACTCAGATACTTGCAAGTCCAGACTATGAAGCCTGATGCTGAGCTTACAGCTTTGTACTCTGTTTTGAGAGTTTTTGTTCTCCTCCTCCACAGCTTACAAGGCCATTTTGTAGGCTCCTGAACAGCCTGATCAGCAAGAGAGGGACAACTTAGTGAAACCTCTCCTAACAGAGGCAGGATTTTAAGGAGGAGTTAGACGTGTCATCTGGGGTCCTTTTTCCCCAAAACTCTCGTAACTTTTCCAAAGCATGGCCTAAGTGAGCTTTTTAGGTATTTTTCCTTTTGCTCTCCCTTCTCTCTCCATAAATCACATCTCTTACAGTGGACTTAATACCAGGGGTGAGCAAAAGCTAGCAGGCATCTCAGTGAGGCAAGACGAAAAGGAAAAAGGCAAACAAGGGAAGAGCTGAGTTGTCTGGGTGAAAATAGAGGGTTGCACCTCAGTGAGGTGTATTTGAACAACCAAGCTGATGTACAGAGTACAGTAGATTGGTGGGAAGACCATAATTTAGTTGCTAGGAACTGCAGAAGAGCTGTGCATGAGCCTGGGCATACACACATCGTTTGCTTTCACGTTGTCAGGCAAGTGGGTAGGTTGACATTACAAAGCCAGAGCACCCCGTGTTGCAGAGCCCCAGCTGAGGGTGGGAGCATGGGTCCGACACGCGCAGAGACGCATGGAGCGAAGGGCTTGTGCTGCCGTGGCAGGGAGGAGGCTGGGTCACAGCACGTGTAAAACAAGCAGCAAGCCTGCAGTTGAGACATTCCCCATATCCACATGCACCCTGACAGGAGCCACAGCAGTCAGTTGGAAAATACATGTGCCAAAGCTAATTTGAATTTCCAAAGGTCACATTTGTCATTCTCAGTGTACCAGTGTTCTCATTAACAAGTGTCTCCAGCTGGTCCTGTGCAGTGGCCTCAGGACATGCTGTTGTAACCAAGCAGTGCGGCACAGGGCTACCACTGAGGCCTCGGACTTGTCTACCCTGCTCTCTGCTTAAAGGGAATTGTAGGAGAGTGGGCTGTGTACTGGACATACTACATAGGTGACCACATTTTGACCTAGCTGGGTGTTGCATGAAACCTATAGAGCAGCTTTCTGGAGGTATAGGTTGGTCTGTAGGACCACTTGATTGAAGTTCATCTTACCTGATGACACTGGCATCAAAGCCAGGTAGGCTGTAAACAGAGGAGGGCTTCCAGAGGTGAGTCAGCTCACCTGTCTTAGGGTAGGATGAGTTACCCCTCTGCAGGTGCTTATTTCTCCCCATTGTGCCATCTCAGAGGAACCTACACAACTGGCTTAGCCAAGACACCTGCATTTAAAAAACTAAAATTAGATGAGTCCCTTGGTAGCCTGTATAAAACCTGGTAAGAGCTGTGATGTAGGTGACCAGAGCTGTAACATAGTTAACAACCAGTCCCTTACAAAATGATTTTATGGCTTTAACCTGTATCTCATCCAACCCAGACACAGGTAGGTACACCTCTCTGCTTCTCTAAAATAAGGGCATATGCCACTTCAGGGCTACCCCATGTTGTGAGGAGTAGATGGGACTTCAGATCTATCCCCAGCCAGGGCAGAGAATGGGCTGCTCAGGGTCAGCAGAGCTTGTCAATCATCAGCGGCTTTGACCAAAAGAGGACTTATCTGTGTCTCCATCACTGATGGGCTGTGGTCACCTTTCTACCCATGTCAGGAGCCTCATCCTCATCCAGGGACCAGCTCTTCCTGACTCCCCTGAGACTTGCAAACCTTAGTTCTGCTTCTCTGCCTGCTGCCAGCATGTTCTCCATCTGCTGCCTTGGCTTGGATCTCTGATGAACATTATGTTATGGAATGGCATTTCCAGTAACATTTATACCATTAGAGAGTCCACAGACCCATCCACTTCCCACTCATTAAATGCTTTTCCTTCAAAGGCTGGCTTTGGATAGTGTTAGTTTGCACCACAGCCTGCTGAGCAAAAGCCACACACTCACCTGGGGGTGCTTCACTCTACCCAAAGCACCTGAAGATGAGGCTACCTGCTTTTTTGGTCAGAAGGAATTTGTCACAATTGGAAATCTTCACTTATCTGCCATATAAATACTACCTGACCCCTCATCTACCTCTTGTATCCAGATGTTCAATACCGTATGTCTCCAACAGACCACTGAATCTGCTGGTCTGTTTTAACAATCACCACTCATCTCGTCCATGCTGCCATGTATTAAATGTTGGCTGCAGACCACACTGTAGTAGCACGAATACTGCCTTGGTTTAGTTGTTTCCCAGATGAGCTCTTTACATTTTTTTTTCTTACAACTTCCAACTCACAGCCATCTTTTTTGCCTGCTTTCATTCTACGAATCTTTGTCATTGCTGGTTTTATAAATCCTTCTGCACATCTTGAGTATCACGGG
>NW_010307040.1:0-5079 GCF_000700745.2 Antrostomus carolinensis | reverse complement strand
CCTGCTCTGAGCAATCACAAAATTGGCCTTCACCTTTCCAGCTCTGCAGTTGCAGATGTGAAGCTGGGAAATTCACTCAAGGATGTGTTTCTTGCTAATTCTTCCTCTAGGCATTAATATGCTTCTTCACGTGTTTCTTGCTAATTCTTCCTCTAGGCATTAGTATGCTTCTTCATTGTTGTTTCTGGACTGCAGATTTGGGCTGACTTGGAACTAGATGTCTCTGTTTATATCCCCTAATATTTTCCTTCTGTTTAATTTTTTCTTTTCCTCAGCAGAGGCTCAGTGATTTGGCTATTAGCTGTGTCTGTAGAAGCAGAGGCTGCAGTTCATAAAGGCATTCCGTGCTCTCAACAGGTTGTCACTGACTGAAATTGCAGCGTGGTCTAAGTGCTGAGGGTGAGGTCCGGAAATACCCTTCTAGGGACACTTCATCACATCCCCCTAAGAGAAAAGGCAATTCAGAAAAAGCCTGAGGACACATAAACACAAAATATCTCTTTTCCCACTTGAACTTCATTGAAGACTCATCTTACAATTGCCTCAGCTCTCTCCTTCTGCCACCTCAAACCTCTGGCAGCTCTTCACTCCCATGCACACGCCGGTGGGCCCGCTTGTCCACCCTGGCAGAAGATGGAAAACATTCTCAGATCCCACCTGTCTTCTCAACTGCATGAAGGTGTTTCAGACGGAGCATTGTTGGGTCTCTGCACGGCTGTACATCAACGCACGGGCACAGGCAATGGAGATGGGCCAGCTCGGGCTGCCTTGTGTTTCCATCGCAGCAGGAGGCAGGAGGCATTTTGAAAGAGCGTTGCTTTTTCCACAGAATCTCCTGAAGCTGAACGGTTTTATTTTTTGTTAAAGGATAAATTTTCCAGTACAAAATAAAAATATCATTAAAACGCTGTCCATACTACAAAGTGTTTGGTATAGTATGAATTTTCTCAAAGGAACCATTTAACTTGAGCTGATTTTTAGATCACTCTGTAAATCCTCCGAAAAATGTTTCTCTTCAATGTAAGCGCTATGACTTTGGGAAGGATACACGTGCATTATTCATAAGCATAAGATGCTTTTCAGCTTCTAATTATGGAGCAAGCACAAGCACTACTAGAAAGAAATTAACGTGCTTTGATATTTGGATGTAATTAATATTTCTCTCTTTCTTAGTTTTTTTCTTCTTGCTGGGAAAAAGAAAAAGAAAAAGAAAAAGAAAAAGAAAAAGAAAAAGAAAAAGAAAAAGAAAAAAAAAAAAAAAAAAAAAAAGAAAAAGAAAAAAAAAAAAAAAAAACGGCTTGAAAAAGAAAGAAGAAAAAGAAAAAGAAAAAGAAAAAGAAAAAGAAAAAGAAAAAGAAAAAGAAAAAGAAAAAGAAAAAGAAAAAGAAAAAAGAAAAAGAAAAAGAAAGAAAAAGAAAAGAAAAAGATTTGCCAATGCCAGCGCTGTGATTTTAGAGCATACATTTGCACTCGGCTTAGGGTCACTTTGCACGCTGACCTGTTTGTAACTCAACAACTGTATGGCTGGGAGCACAAGTAAGAATTCTCCAGTTCTCATCGATGCTGAGAACTGGTCCCAGGGCTTTGTATTCTCAGCCTTACCCTGCTTCAAGGGGATGCAGCACAGACTCATGCCAGGCACTTACTCTGAATCCTAACTTCAAGGCTGTAAACATCCCCTTCGCTGACAGTCAGCTTTTTGCCAGGGTGGCTGGTAAACTTCCTCTCACTCACAGTCTCTTCCTCGCTCTCTCGCTCCCTTTTCCCTCCTCTCCTTTGCACGCTGGCACGCCATGCTGCATGGCCTCCATCTCAGATAGTCTTCCAATAACCTCAAGGGGGTTTTGGAGATTTGCTACTCACTTTAACATGCCTAAAAGCTGTTGCTAGTGCTTCAGTCCGGGCAGAACATCCTTCATTTCAAATTACACCAACATAAAGGGAGGTACTTGTTGCTTCAGCTACAAAGACTACGGTGGAGTTTCAACTCTGGAAACAGGAAGGTAGAAGGAAAGTATACACCTAGCTTTATGAACTCATTTTTAAGGACACTGCTATCTAGGGCCAAGTCTTTCTCACGTGGAGCTTTGTGGGAATACTGCTTTGAGTTCAGTGGGAATAGCATCAGCCCTATAATGTGAGTGTAAAAACCTTCTAAAACCTGTGGTACATGAGTAGAATGATGCCATACTGTATACGGGTCATATTATCCTCACGTTGTCCACCAGCATCATATTTAAAAGCAGTGAGTTTATGGCTTAACCAGGGACATCAGTCCAGTGACATCCTGAAGATTCCCTGAACTATAGATGTATTTTCTCAACTGTAAAAGCATTGATTTTTCAACCTATGTTAGGCAAGAATAACTGAAAGAATACATTGTGAATCCTGTTTTCATTTACTTAGTGCTCTAGAAAATGCAACCAACAAAATCAATTTCCCTCAGCAAGGTCTTCATAAAAGAAGTGGCCTCTTTCCTGGCCAGACTCCCAGCTCTCTGATAATTGCTTTCTGCGCTCTTTGCTGTCCCACCTTGCTCTTTCTTTCTTCCTACCTTGCCATCTGAAAATTATTTCTTTGCTGCACTCAACTGTGGGCAGAGCACAGTGGCTCGATAACAAAGCTGCCATTTCTAGGTAGAGATGTAGGCAGGAAAGAAAGCCAGTGTAGGAACCAGAAGGAAGCGAAAGCAATTGCCCGGAGTCCCAGTGCTGTGTCTGCAGGCACTGCGTTTCACAGGGGGATGAAGCGAAGCCCTCACCGCTGCTTACATATTGATATGGTATGTGTTCTACCATCTCTTAGATCTTCAGCCAGTATTTTATCTCAGTGCCAGGAGGCAACATGGAGACTTTAATGTCAGTTTTATTGAGCACAGCGTGGTCCAGTGATGGTCTGGAGTAGGACTCGAGGATCTTCCCTCTGGTTCCCAGTGCTCACGCTGGCTGATTCGCAGGGATGGATACAATTGCTTTGTATCAATTTCCACATTTGTAAATAGTGTTTTGGCATATGGAAAAGAAGGAATCTCTGTAAGTGCTTGCACAAAGAGGCTGCAAGTGATCTAGAAAAATAAATAAGGAATGTCTCCTGGTATCGAACATGGATCCTGCTCTGTGCACACACACAGAGCAGCTCTCCAGAAGCTGCCTTTCATGATGACAGACAACATCAAGCCTGCAACAATACTGGTTGAGATAAGCAGCATTTTATTGCGAAACAGCATTTTACAGTGCTCCTGACCATCCAGAAACCCCATCTGACTGCCCACTGTATGACGCTGTGTTTGGTAGGGGACCAATTCATGTATGTGTAAGAAGGCTGACATCATCTGCATGCCTTGGGTTACTGCTGAGGGACCTGCAAGTGCCAGGAGGTCTGTGGTGTACATGGAGCTTTACATGGGTCAAAGTCCCACCTGCTGCTCTTCTGCAAACACCTCAGCTCTTGTTCTGTGCTTTTACTGACATTCTCCCTCAACTGACAATTTTATTAACTCTCATACAGTGCAATTTTGACATGCTGTTCAGGTGGTCCGTGGCCAGAAGTCAGTGGATTCATGACCTCAGCCTTTACCACCTCATATCACACAGCAACCAACAGTGCTTAAGTTGTGACCTTCTGCTCCAACTAACCACAAGAAGAATGTGAAATATGTTTCCCTGATATCCTCTGGCACAGGAGCACCAAGTGCAGAGAATCCTGTGTTTATTTTAGGTTCTAGTGGAATAATTGCTCTCTCCATCCCCTTTTCACCACGGCTTCCTCTCACCTGCCTGGTGTCAACAACCCACTTGCTTTTACTCACATATTTGCACTCTTTTGTCCTAACACCTCCCTGATGTTCTCTACATCTCCATCAAGTGACGCTGGCCCCTTGCATCCCCCACCCAGGGCAGGCTGGTGGGCCTGGCAGATGTTGGAGCACACTGATGTATCTATCTGGGCTGTAAGAGGACACTGGGAAAGGAGACCAGTAGTGTGGTCTCTGACTCACAGGTAGGTGGTTTAGGTTTAGGTGGCCATTGCTGATATCTTGTGTATTTAGATTGATGGAGACTCCAGGATGCATTTGCAAGAGCAATTTCCAATTTCTTTCCACCCAACCATTAACTGTAACACTACATTTTTTGAGTCGAATGAGTTGAGGATCAGTCTTATCAGGCATGAAATAAATAACTTTCTGCTTAAGCAATAAGGAACTTGCTCTCAAAGCAGAGTTCAATAAACCATACATTGATCTGAGAACAAAATCATTAACTTCAGGAAAAGAGGAGGTATATTTTTCTGAACTGGATGTAGTTCCATTACCACTGAAGGCTGGTCTGATTAGATAAATTGACTTCTAGTGACTTCACAGAGAAGACAGGTCAATAGTTTAACAAATAGTTTCAAGGAATAGAGGCACTGTTGACCTAGCCACAACCAAACAAAGGCCACTGTGGAAAATGTCAGTAAAACCCAGGATGAAATAGTCCAGGTTAAGGATGAATCATCAAGAGTTAATGACGGAAATGAATTTTATTTTTAAGATTACTCAATAGGAAAGCACTGACATGCATTTGGTTTGAATTTTGAGTGGTTTGGCTTACCTCTCACTTACTTTGAGCTGAAATTGTGTCTAATTTAGAGTGTTTATCCTGCAGAATCTGTGATACATTAGCCATCATACATCATACATGGCACACTCAGGCATAATAATTACCAGAGCATGCAACCCGTCACAGCCCCTATGCATTTGCCTCTGAAATGTATCCCAGGAATCCTGCACATTTATGAAACACTTGGAGGCACGTGCATCTCAGACTGTGGTTGTGTTTCCAGCTTTTCTTCTCAGCAGCAGCATAGGTGGCAATGACATCCACCACACTTCCCTAACCATTTCCAGAATCCTGGTTTTGGTTGCTGCACCTTTGCTGAGCTTCACTGCTTGGGCTGAAATTTTTTATGGCAGGGCAGAAAGAAACTTGGGGCTGCTGTTGTTTTCATGCCATTCCTTAAATGTATGTTACTGTCTGCTGTAAGGAAGACAGGGTCCACTCTTTATATATATAGAATCATAGAATGATAGAATGGTTT
>NW_010307039.1:68225-86258 GCF_000700745.2 Antrostomus carolinensis | reverse complement strand
GACCATCGGCCTAAACAAAGGACAAAAAGATACAGAGAGAGCTTTGTTGTCAGAAGGAAAGAGGAGGAGGGGGAAAAGAGAGAGGACCTCGGACACCCAGTTCACCTGATGGAGTAGGAGAAGGCAAAGGAGGTTCTGGAGATTCAAGGGTGGAGCAGAGGTGTAGGCCATGGAGGATTCCACGCTGGAGCAGAGAAGATGAACCTGAGAGCAAGTGTGATGGAATTAGGATCCTGAGAGTCACTTGTTGCCAGAATGGGGGTGGACCCCCAGAGCCGGAGGGAAAGTCTTATGCAGCCTGTGGATGTCCCCATGCCTGAGCTGGGAGCTGAGCCCAAAGAGGTCCGTGACTCCTTGGGAAGTTCGTTCTGGAACATCTTGTTCCTGGACTTTCATGCTGGGAAGAGCAGTAGAGGTGAACTCTCTGAACCCCCATTCTCTGTCCCCTGTGCCGCTGGGGGGGGAAAAGTAGAGAAATGGGGAGCAAAGTGATTTGAACCCGAGAAGAAGGGAGGGGTGGGGGAAGGTGTTGTAAGATGTGGTTGTTATGTCTGCTCAGATGAATGGCAATTAATTAAATTGTTTTTTCTTCCCTAAGTTGAGTCTGTTTTGCCCATGACCATAACTGGTGAGTGAGCTGTCCCTGTCCTTTATTCCTAATTCCGTGCCCGCTTTGTTGTGACTCCCATCCCAACTCACCAGGTTGGGGGAGTGAATGCAGGACCATATGGTCAAACCACCACAACACTGAAACTAGAAGTAGCATAGCTGCAAAAAAAATCATACCTAGAGTACAGAGAAAATACAATTAAAACATTTTCTTATGTGAAAGAGTTATTATACAATGGAAAAACAAACTTCAGAAATTCACATGATAAAAGATATTTATAAATTCCTTGAATTGGAACAGGACAATCTATTTCAATGTTTTTGGTTTCCCAAATGTTGATGATTCTTGAGCTATGATTCTTTTCCACAAACATATATATTCTAGCATTTATCTTTAAATCCATCTTTATAAAACTTTCAGTGTTCATACTTTTGCTTCTTAAAAAAAACCCTTCTGCAGCTAAAAGCTATATGTAAAAAATAAGTTTTGCAATTTATAATGGAAAAAAGTTGTGGGTTTTTTTTTCCAGATGTTGACTAAACTTTCTCTAGCTTATACAATGATACCACTAAATTTAGTAAGTTTTGGGGAAGTTTGTAGATTAGTCCTTGAAAACACGTATCAATTATTTTTAATAATATAGATTGAAGCAACCTATGTTAAATACTATGAAAACATATCTTCCACATCAGATAAAAATGGAACTTTGTATGGTATTTGTATTCTTGCATAAGGATTTCTTCCTTTTCATACATACTGAGTAAAATACTGGCATTAAAAGGAAACAATGAACTTTTGTAATACATAAATCTAACTTTAAATCCTGCTTTCAAAAAGCAATTAAAGATACTTAATTATTGATACTATAAGGAGTATTTATGAGCCTTGCTTTAAAAAGTTCTATTTGGTACCTATTTGCACTTTTGAAATGGAAATTCTTTAGAAATACATGTAGTACATACAAACAAGACACCCAGAGAAGTGACTGGATACCATTGATATTAGCAATTGTCGCCTGCATCATGTGTGAAGTCCCCTTGGCGTTGTAATTGTGGGCTGAATTATCTCAGAAGACCTTGCATTTGCTATGGACTAAATCACAATTATTGCTAAGTGAAGGCAATTACTGCATAGCAGCTGAGGCTTGGTAACATATGGCCCTGAAGCAACTTCTCTGTGTAACTTAACCCTAAGTGATACTGAAAAATCCATGTGGTTAAGGCTCCTTAAGGGCTTCGAAACTAGGATTAAGTTGCCTAGTAAAAAGTAGCTGCTTTTGAAATTTGTAATTTCAGTAATATTGATGATTGCTATTATTTTTTTGTTTTTTTTTTTTCTTTTTTCTTCCTTCAGTTCTCAGTGTTTATCTTACTTGTAGAAGCATAATTTTTAAAATGTTCTTTGCCATTTCTACAGAATTTTTATTGTTGTTTTAATATTATGAGATTTTTCCACAATTTTGACGTTTTTTTGTTTTTAAATTAAACTGCAAAAATACTTGATAAGAATGATACAAATCCTATATTAAGCTTTGATCATTATTTAAGAGTGGAAGGTGACGAGTAATCTAGTAAACTAGTCAGCACATTAAGAATTTGAAAGAATAAAAAAAGACATGCTTTTGTTTGATATCTCTTAAGGATTTTCCCTGAAAACTAACCATGAGATCTGTATCTCACGATGGACTCTTTCTTTTTCATGCTTCATCAGTCCCTGTAACAAATGAAGACTTGGATTTTACTTTTATTTACTTGATGGTAGGTTAACTGATTTTCATTGTGTTTCTTTTTTTATTGTCACTCAAATACACGTGTACTACTCACTGAATGGTTATGGGGTTCACAAGTATGCAAGCATAACATTCACAGAATGAATTTGAATTACTGATGGAAATATTCTATAAAAGAGAAGTCCATAGGAAAAAGAGGGGTATACTGTCTTCGTTTATTTTAAAGTATTCATTTATTCTCAAGGCTTCTTTTTTTTAGGATTTTTTTTTAAAAAAAAACTTTTACAGTCATAAGGAAGCTTGAAGTAAATTTGCTAGTTTGAAAAGATGCTTTTACAGAAGGGTTTTAGCAGGGTATTATTTATTTTCTTTTTCTTTTCCTATCATTTATTTCATTGCACACACTGCAATAGGGTAAGATTGAGCTGAATGGGAAAAGCCTACAATCGTCTCTGTTTTATGTGGAAGTTCATTTTCCCATTTCAACCTCTTCTCAAGAAGTCACTTTCTCTTGAGCACATTGTCTGTCTTTTGATAGAAAGTTCTAGGGTATCTGACACATGTAACTTCAGATTACTTCCTATTTCACAAATATTTGGTGATAACTGAAATTGCCATCTAAGAAAGCCTCGCTGTACTGACAGTTACAGCTCCGATTTCATAAGGTCTTCATGTCTTAGTAGAGTGCATTATTAGGGAACAAAGATAAAAAAGGCATGAAAAATTCATTATCAGACATAGCACAGGGATTCTTAAAAGACTGAAATCTTAGAAAAGATAGCATGAAAATTAATGCATCAAATAGTCACATGTGAAATTCAAGAGGTATCCTGGATACCTCTGAAATGTCTATAATGTGATATATTACCATCACTTCTGACCACAGACTCTGCCTGCTCCCCCATTACGACCTTGCAGATCTCCCACCCCTTCCACATGGTTTCTCTGAGAATCCCAGCTGGCTTTCACCAACTCATAACAGGGAAAATTATGTTTGCTTGTTTTATCTCACCAAATAGAAGTAAGGTGCTGAGACTTAGTAAAGCAGGCTATGTAAAGAACCACTTGAATTCAGTTATCAAAGGTCAGCAATGATTTTGAAAGCCAAACATGGTGGAACAAACATCTGACTACTTTCCGACTGGGAGTTTTAAGTGTCATGCAGATATCACATACGGTACTAAAGGTAGATCTAGAACAAGCTTATTCTCTTTACACTAAAGAATAAAAGCCCTGAATAGTTTAAAAAAAAGCAAATAGCTTCAGACAAGATCCTGATGGATGGCTCTTGGTGGGGAAGGGGAAATGACCACCGTGCACAGTGTTAGTGCTATGCTAAGTACATGCTAATTTCACTAATTGCTGAATAATTCCTGCTAGCTTCCACATGTGTTGCTTGGAAACACAGTGAAACACGTAGAAAACGTGTAAACACATAGAAAACCTTATCAAGATATATCTACTTGGCAAGATGATTAAATCATCCTACTTTCAGGTAACTGACTTAGTTTTGTATCAAAGTTTTCATATCAACAGCTGGTTCATTACACAAGCTAATAATATCTCTAAAAACCCGATGTATCAGCAAAAAGTTTCACCAGAGTTGCAGCTTGCAGCAAAACAAGAGATTAATAGTCTACAGTGTATGCGAGTGAATGGTAGGAAAGTGTAATTGTCAGCCCATGCTCAGACAAAGACCTGCGTTATCCTGAGTAGGCCTATGTCAATATTCAGTGGTTTTAATAGCTGGCAAGTGACAGTCTACTAACTGCGTGACTTTCAGACATTGTAGACATATTTCTGTGCTTTAACATCTATATTTTCAGCTGGCTCCTGAAAAGCTATATTCTACATTTGAAGATGTATCTTTCAAATCTTGATGTTGTACGAGTAGATGGCCCTGATGAGAGTTAGTACAATAGCAATAAGCTATTTGTAGGACAGATTTTTATTTTTTTTTTAACATATTTTAAGTGTCAATTATTAAACAGGAAAATTTTGTAAGAGTGCGCATGTGAAATGATTAGAGCGTATACCACTAATTAGTCTAATGGCACCCACTGTTAAATATTTATAACCATTAAGAAGGCTAAACCAACAACAGCAATATGATTGAGATTCATGGTATTCAAAGTCTAGAGATGAAGAACATTTTCCATCAAAATTAGGTAGTCTAGGATATGGACAGAAATAAAGCAGGAAAAGAGAGTGAAAATTGATGACTAGGAAGGCTCACACTTTGGATTCTGGTATTACCAACAAGAAGATGAAGTCAGCAAGTCATTTTTAAGAGCAGTTAAAAGTACAGGTACATTGTAAGAGAAGAAAAAAAATCAAGTAAAAGGTTCAAGAGTGAATAGCATTTTATCATCACATATGTGCTAGTTTGAGAGATCACTTTTGTTTGAAAAACCCTTAAACAATTATTTAGCCTTAGTTGTGTTTTAGATTCCATCACGATTTCAAAGGTGATAAGGTAAAAAAGGACATAGGTCAACTTAAAGTTCTGAAAATGGAAAAAGGGAGTGCTGTCATCATAAATAATATCAATTTCATTTAATACCAAACACATTCAACTAGTGCAAGATCAATTAACCAGGTGCTGCTGGTATAAACATATTTTAATACTAAAGTCCATCTTAATTTATTGAATAAAAAATTACATGTTCCCTGATCAGTAGTTTGTAAAGTTAACCCTCCTAAGAACACAAGTCTTTGTTGATGTGTTTTGATAGGCTAATACTAGTAAGAAAATTATACAGTACACCAGAATTATACATAAACAAATCCCAGTGGCACCCCCAGTGTCCGAGTAGGAGCCTCCTGTGTTTGTGCCCACTGCCTCTTGTCCTGTCACTGGTCGCCTCTAAAAAGAGACTATCTCTGTCTTTACACTCGCACTAGATCCACCAAAACTAGCCTTTTAACTGGCCTCAGTGGACTGTGATTTGTACTGAAAGAGGAAATATCCTGTGTCTTTCTCTATGACATGACATGCACTAATGTCTACTGTCTTCAACAAATAACATCATAACAAGTTTTAGTTTTTCTCAAGACTATCAATGGACAAAGTCACAGACAAAAAAACCCAAAACAACAAAAAAACACTGCTTAATGATTATGCTTACTTCAGTGGTTAAAAAAAAAAAAAAAATTCAAATGTAGTTTATGTTCATCACGCTTTTTGCTTTAGTGTATTTTACGTGCCTAATTTCACATTTGTATGTGGACCTTCTATGCAAGTACTTGGAATGACTATTTTTCAGTACCTATGTACCAATTATCATTTTAATCTACTCAACCAACACTGACAAATTTAAAATATCAGCCACATAACTTCTTTGTAAGAGTTATGCTCTTACAAAGCAAAGATCTTTTGCTTTATTTTTTCTCCAATATTTGTCAGAAAAGCTTAGTTTCCCTTCTAAAATTCTCCATGGTTAGTGGCACTGCAAATAAGCCCACTAATATGTTTTGCCTTCTCAAGTATTGCATTTGTTCAACAGATTTAAAAACATGTAACTCCACATGCTCATTATCTTCTTCATTTTGGTAAGGAGGCTGCCAACCTTGTCAATTATACTACTTCACAGACTTCCCTTTTATATTTTCCTCCCATGTTTTCTAACCTTTCTGATCATGATGTACAGAAATTTTCTCTATACCCTCTCTTTGTCTTCAAATAGCCTCTTTTGAAAGAATCTCCCCTTTATTTTTTAATCAGACTTTGTAGTGCACAGGTAGTATATCTTTATTATTCCAGTGTTGCTTTCCATCTTTTATGGATTCAGTTTTCACTATGTATTATATTCTGCAGAGCTATTGTCCTCTTCACCTCCTCAGTTAGTCCTTCTGTTCTGCCTTTTTTTACCCGTAAGCCCCTTCTCCCTACTGTGACCTTTCCCAGCCCTTTGAAATCTCCTCAGTTTGTGCCTGTCCTTCAAGTCACACTGCTCCCCTTCAAAATAATTTTTCTGACTGCAGCCTGGACCTCCATTTGAAGGTTTTATTCTAAACTGCTTTTCAGACATATTTTAACTGGAGACAACCCAGGAAAAATTCAACTATCTTTTAATCTGAGAACCTACCAAATCAGGGAAGCAATGCCATGCTGCTCAGGCCTCTGATTGCTGTCAAAGAAGTGCTGCTTTCTCTGAAGAATTTCAATAGTCAGAATGTAAAAGTGATGAATTCCATTGGAAAGAAGACTGGAGAGAGAAGAAATGAGGCTATCAGGTAACTTACTTAAAACATACCTATTTAATAAATGTTCCACTTTGTATTTTCACACAATCTGAAGCGAAGCTTTTCAATCACTTCTGAAGAATCTGTATGTAACCTTACTGATGAAGAGATGTAATAAATCATGGGTTTAAACTTTTAGCTGCTACATGTAGATGAAACAAGTTTGATCTTTAAGCTTTGATTCTATCAGATAATCTTAGTTAAGTAGTTAAGCAATAAATTTAACTGTATTTTATGAGATGTCATGCTACTTTTCTGGGACACAAACTTCATGCTGAAACTGTGTTCACCAAATGCTTGCAAATGAGAAAACTTTCTTAAAAGCTGTCAGCCATATTCTGTCACTTCTTCTAATTTTCATTTCATGCTTATTATTGCAATCTGAGCCATGAAAATTTAAAGGACAAATACTAAACAAGGAACACATTTTGTCTCCAGTAGTAGTCTGTCAGATCCTATTTCCCCCTGGTGTTCTTCCACTTGCTATAAAAATTATATTTTCAGTGTACAAAATCTGGTGTATGCCTAGGTAGCTCAGGTTTTACTTTGAACAAATGTGCTCCTTCATTGTCTTCTATGGTACAAGAGCGATCTTGCATCAAATGAATAAAGTGTAAGAGCAGAAAATAGAAAAAGAAATTTCAAACACACTGGAAGTTTTTGGAGAATGTAAACCATTTGTATAATGCAAATCTAAACAGAAATAACATTTAATAATAACTGTTCCATGTCTGTAGTCATTGATTTTACTGTAGAAGATGCCAACTCACAAATGTTCATTTGCCTAGTACACCAACACTACATATGGTAAAGTTGTCCAAATGAGTAAGAAAACTCAACTTTGTTTTCCTTCATTAGCCTTCAGCTTTTGGACTTGCCCTCTGACTAGTTTTTATCACGTTCTTTTCAGCTCCTTTTCAGGAATATTTATGAGCTGTTTCTTCATAACTAAGAGCTATATGCATAACCCTATGACTCTTGCACATTTTCAGTCACTCTTACTTAATATTCCTAGAAAGTCTGGTGGCACAGAAGCTGACAATAATTGGAATTTAACTTTTGAAATTAATGAAAGCTATGCCGCTTCACGGTGGAATCATTATTCAGAGCACGGGACTTCTCTGATATAAGAAAAATCTTAAAATTAATACTGAACAAGTACTTCCTTATGTCCTTAAGGATTCATTTTTAGGGTACCTCTAAGGAAAGGTTAAATATTAATGAATAGCTATAATAGATTAGTTACACTTATTTTCACGTATTTGTTTTAAGCATTAATTGACAAAACAGTGTCATGGCATAATTTGCTCTAGTATTTGAATGCTAAGGTAGGAAGAGGCTTCATAAAAATGCTGCTAACATCTAAAAAGCTCCACCAGTCCCTTTTGTTAAGAAAGATGAAATTTCACTTCACAAGGAACATTATTTCAATACATATGCAGTGATAATCCAGGTAAAAAGAGACCTATTCAACTCAACCTATTGAAGATGCAAAATGCATTGAAGAATTCTAACACCGTTTGTTCCTTTTTCGTGAAGGAATAACTAGGAAAATTCAACTCTGCATTAAGAATTTATTTTTAAGGCATTATATGGATTTTTTTTTGTTGTTTTCTTTCAAGATTTCATATCCTGTATCATATATTCCCATGCAGCTAACATAGCTTCCAGTGAAAGGGAATTGCTTTCCCCTTTTGAAAGTTTTAAGCTGTACAATATTGTTAGGCCCTAGCTAAAAAAAAAAGTCAATATAAAAAGTAATATAAGTTAAGCTACACATCTATTTAAATCAAATATCATTTAAGGAAACTTAATATGGCATATTCAGGAACATAAATATCTCAAAAGTAGCTTGATAGCTGTTTCACATTGTAAATGCTTTGTAAACTTTTAAATCTCATTTAATTTTTTCATCTACTTAAGATATACACAAAGCAGAAAAGTACTCTAGTGTAGTCCATGGTCAACAGGAGCATCTCAACTCCTGAGTGATCCCAGAGAGCAAGATGCAGTGTGTAGAAGCTGTGCCTCTTTAAAGGTGTTGCTCTAGAAAGGAACCAGAGCACTCTATCTTCTCACAAATCTTGGTTGGTGAAAACCTAATGTACCACCTCTGCTTTGGCTTCTCAGAGCAACGGAACAGCAGAACATACAGGATACAGCCTGTCACACAGGATAGGTTATAAAAAAAGGTTAGCGCAATCAGCTGATCTAGCAGCTGAGCTCAGCAGACACAATGATTTAGAGGGATCTGTGAAAAGTCTGGCTGGTAAAAACATGGAGTTTACGTCATTCTTGCTTTTCACTGTTGTGAATAGTCAAAGGAACATGTAGAAAGTTGTTTGTAAGAAAGTGTAAGAACACTCATGGTTTAATTATCCATGCTCAGAGGTATGGAAACACTGTTATTCCTCTTTTGCAAATAAGAGGTACAGAAACAATAAGGTTTGTGAAAAGACCTGGGTACCTAAATCAAGACAGATGAAGTTCAAAGACTAAAAGCTGGTCCCTAAAGTCCACACCTAACCATTTACTCACATTTTCCTTAGGTCCAAATGGATCTAGACATACTGGACTTTTTCAGGAAGCAAATTGTACTATTTTCTAGCAAACAGTCTATCAGATTTAAGAGAAACAACAATAGCCATAGAAAGAGACCCTAAAATTAATGGTAGAATTCCTAATACTGGGACTTAAATTACTGTCTTTTCTAAAGGAAGATAAAAGAAGAAAAAAGAAAGCAGTCTTCAACTCTTCAAGAGGTATTTCAGTATTACACCAAGGAAAACAAACAAACAAACAAACAAACAAACAAAACACCCAAAAACCATAAATCAGATTTTTAACAACATAAATAACTGTAAATATTGATAAAGTCAGAGAGTAGAATTGAACTCTAGCCTATCTCTTAATATGAATCTCAGTGTCTTGTAAACCAAGCCTGATATTTCTAGTGCAGTGAACAATCTTTTTCATTATTGTAAAATGTGACTGAAAAAATTTTACACTGTATGCAAGTATGCAACACCTCCCTTGAAAGAATTCTGAAAAAAAATGGGAAGATTTTCTTGCTAGATTCTACATACCAGTTATATTAGTTACTAATGTACTTATGAAAATTGTTAGTCATTAACCAATTATTATAATTTTTAAAGATATGAATAAATGAAATTTTAATTGAAGACTAACCCTTAAATATCAATGAATAATTTAATTTTCTTTCAACTAATAATGTAAATTACGCTATTTCTCTAGAATATTACTTTTGCTTCCTTTTGTCTTACAGTCTACTTACATTTCTAGCATTTTCAATATTCCTCAATATTCATTAGTAAAAATACTGTCAGTTTGCTTGGTTTCTGATCCAAATTTTGCTCTAATGCTCTAATGCATGTTGTATCATTGCCTTCAAAAAGTCATTTAAATTTAATAGGATTCCTTGAAGGCAATAAGACTTTTTTATTCATGTACAACATGGTATTGACTCAGCATCTTAGAATATAATTGTTATATATTCCTGTTTATGACTGGGAAGGTGAGTTGTGTATTTTATAAACGATAAAAACATTAATGTGTATTTCTCTTCAGATGAAACCTCCGTATACTTGCAGTGAACATTTAACCCAGCTAGTAAAATCCTGACACCACTTTCAACTACTTTATAAATTTATCTCTGTCAAATGACATTTTTCATACTCTGTTTTACTTATTCTGAATTATTTATGTTAAATGAATCAATAAGAGATTCAGAATGGATGACGATAAGGTTCTCATGGAATAATCAGACATCTGTTGTTGTTTTTCACTCAAAGGCATTTTTCTAACCTCAGCTTTTTAACAATCCTGGTCCATCTTTCTACGATGAAGAAACACCACAGAAGTGATATTCCTGAGAAGATTTTTTTACCCCACAAAAACATAGGTTGAGATGTGAATATATCATTACGAGATTACAGTTCAATGAATTCAGAACATAACTAAAAGGATTTTCCTTCTTCCTCTGTGCATTGCGATTGAAAATGTATGTTTGGAACAGGCTGACCTTTCTCTGCTAAAGCAGAGGACAGTCGATTCAAGTATCATTATTCTGCAGTGTTTTCTCTGGTTTTGCTGCTTGTCATTGCAGTCCTTCAAGCCTGAGTTTATTTTCAGTGACTTCTCTTCCCCATCCCCTACAACTGAGAAAATCATCATCCAGTCTGAGCGAAGAATAAAACAACTTCAGGTAATCTATATTTGTTTGTTTTCAGCTTCTTTTCCCAAAGAAAATGTAGATATCCTCCAGGTCACTTTTTCAGTACAAAAAGTATATATGCTTCAGGCACTTGTATGCATAATTGATAAGGTGGGAGAGAAAGAGGAACAGATACTTAAGAGAATTCATGTAATCTAATCAGATTTTCTTGGGAAGGTTTTTTGTTGTTGTTGTTGTTGGGTTTTTTTTTTTAAAAAAAAAGCTATCTCCAGTCCTCATGGCCCTTCCCCTTTTTCCCCTTTCACTTCTCACTATCACAGACTGGAAACACAATGTTTTTCAGCCTTTTTTTGGACATGAAAAATATTTGTATTGTATCAAAAAATATATGCCAACATGCAATAAAAATTTAGCCAGTTTGTACCTTACAATACACTTTAATGGAATGTAGATTTTGCTTATTAAAGGTAATTTTCTTTCCTAGAAAGGTGCATGGGGTCAGCCCTAGTCTTATCTCTAGTCTTCTCTGGGAATTGACTCTGCAGAATTGCCTAACTGTGAAATCCATACCAAATCAAACACAGATAATATCTTTAAAAAGGCAAGGAAATATAAACATTTAAACCTTAAACACACTAGGACCTACATTTCATACTTGAAAACAGGCATCAGAATTTGTAGTTACCATCTAAGCATCAGTGATGGAAAAAAACAAAGCATTTCTGATTTTTTTTTCATGGGGTTTATTATGGATCAGATAAAGATATCTCATGGTAGCAACATTCCAAATCATGCTGGTACAATGCCTTTGTACGCTTCCACCACTTTCTTTTGCCATTATAAGTCAGTGGATAGGTTGATCCTTTGCTCATTCTCCAAATGCACTGCAACTCCCAGCACAGAAAAAAACCAACATTGAAAGGTGGTATCTGTGCCTTCTCGGGCTTACTATCCTGTTGGGTTTTGGTCACTAAATGTAAAAGAAGAGAAGCATTCACTTAAGTAAAGCCTGTGAGATACACATATGAACTAGTGAGCTCTTCTTTGGAGTTGTACTGTGCAAGAATCGAATCCTGGAGTTCTAATCTGAGGAGCTGCCTGCTGATTAGAGAGTCATGGAGATGCACCTTCAATATCATATGCTGGTACCGACTCACTCACTCACTCCCTCTCTCTACAAACAAAACACAGGTAATTTCTTGCTAATAGGAAGCTTGGATTTTTCTGAAAATTAGAACTGAGGGTAGTTTTGCACGTAGCCATTCCATTTTCAGAATTTAGTTATGAAAGAAACATTCAATGGAAAAAAAAAAAAAATATGAGAAAAGCTCAGAACTTAGCTGATACCAAAACATAGACTTATTAAAAGAAACTCTTTGGTTTCCAGAACTATGGGGATATAAACTTAACTGCTGTAGTACGAGGCACTGGAAAAAAACTGTGTTCATGGACTGCATAATTTAAAAGACTGCAATTAAAGATCTTTATAATTCTTCATAACATTCCAACTGCAGTTTCCATAAAACCCATAAAGTAGACGGCAGCATATAATTATTGGGCCAGCTTTTACAGCCTTACTTGTTATAGCACTGTTATTTTCACGCCATTATTAATAGAACCAATGCTAAGCACAGCTTTAAGTAGTAGTAAGTATTTGCATGAGATTCTGCAAAAGTAAGAAATGCAGTTCAGTTCCCATCAGTGCTAGTCAGTACAAGTTTTTGGAGAAGGGTAAGGGAGGCAAAGATCTTTCTTGGGAAACAAAATATGTTGTTTTGTGGGTTGGTTTTTTATTTTTTTTTTTTTTTAAGAGAAAGAAAACCTGTTGAAGCAGTAAATGGTATGTAGGAATATAGTGGTGGAAAGAGCTTGCAATTTACCATCATTCCTTGATAATGCTCAGAGCTTAAGTGAAGGACCAAAAACAAAAGCAAACAGGAAAAAAATAGTAAAAATATCTGAAGGCACGCTTGCTTGCTTGCTTGCAGTGAAAATCATGTAACTTTGTTTGGAATCTTTAAACATAACAGGAAAGGCAGCTAGATCATGACATCTTTTCATGTGCCCATGTTTTCCACTATTTATATCTAACATTATCTTAAAAAACAGAAGTAAGAAAATTCTCAGTAACAGTGAAGATAACTCCTCCCAAGCCATATTTGCAAAATATATTCTTATTTCTATTATGTTTTAAAATACTTATGCTGCAGTTTCCCATGCTTCTCATGTCAGTACTCATTTTTATCTGGATTATAATTTTCAGATCTCTTCAAGCTAGCCTGAATCGGCTCAACATGGCTGGACAAACATCCCTTGTGTAGGTGCTATGCCAGCCACCGAGCCTACGCTGCCCATGGGCTCCCTAGGGCTGCTCACTTCTTCCAGGCTCCTGCAATTAGTTCCCAGAGCAGATGGTTGGATTGCCATGGGATTGCCCTTTGGGAAGGACTAACTTGTGCCCACCAAGTCCTCTCTCATTTTCTTGCACATCAGTTTGAAATAAAATGTGAAAAGGTAAACGATAACAGTTAATCACAGGCTCAGCCCTGTTCTCATATGCATTTAAGACGTAAGATGAGGGTCTCCACTGCTAATCATGCTTCATAAACTGGCATAAAACAGACAAGGGAGATGTTGCTCTCACCTGACTTCAGCCATCTTCCCTTACAAATGTGACACCATGAAAGGATTATTGCTGTGTGACTGTTTTTGAGTACATATGTAAAGAATAAAGGGATTTTTAGCAAATATACAAAGACACATGTCTACTCTGACTGATGGTACCTCTCTTACAGGAATTGTTCACCTTCATTAGAAAACAAAGAAATAATACCAACCCAAATTTAGGAACCTTTGCTTGATTATATGTTGTGTACGCACGTTCCCAAACCCAGATGCCACCAGCACCTGGTGGCTAATCACCCTGTCCCTGAGAACTGAAACAAGCCCTACAAAACCACTCTCACAACCATAACATATAGTAAAAAAGAAAGCAAGAAGATAACTTTTTTCCCTCTTAGACTGTGGAGCAGTTTTATAGTGACTTGGTAGTTTGTTCCAGTCTAAGTTCTACATGGATTCTGCAGGTATTTCTTCAGTAAATAGCTCAGCAATACTGATTAATGCCAAGTCCTGTGTGTGTTACATATCTCATAGGTCTCTCTGACTCAGGTCTGCAGCTTTGGTTCTCAGTGTACATGAGAAATTATTACTCTTATAACAGTCTGGTTTTAGCTAAAAAAACCAAGCTAATAATTTTTGTTGTCTGTTTTGGTTTACAAAATAAAAACTCCCAAAAGAGCTACTGCTTCTAACGTGAATTGTGACTGTGCTATCTTGTATTTTCCTTGTTTTATTTACCTTGTTGTAGGTATCATTCAGCAAGATTTCTATAGAGGAGTTGTGCAGCATTGTTGCCTAGAGGAATAACAAAGGGAATAATAGCTTCCTCTTCTCCCTCCCCTTTTTTTGAGCCATGTAAAATGTGGACTTTGGTGAAACATGAGACCAAAATAAGTCCATTGTATTTTTATACTTTTGGTAGTTTCTACACACTTTTTTTTTTTTTTTTTTTTTTTTTTTTTGGTGGGTCTGAAATTCTTAGCTCATCTAAACTGTCTGAAAAGCACAGTCATCATATTAGGACAGAATAATACATCAGATGTAATGATTATTAATAAGCCTTGCTTTGCTTTTTCTAGATGGACAGACAAAAGCTTTTCATGTAAACTGTATTCACCTATTTGCAGGGACTGTTTTAGAATTTTTGAAAACAGATATTTTTACTTTTCTGATCATTTTGGAGGTGACCAAAGAATTAAAAGACTTATTTTATAGTTTTTAATTTTCTCGAGGTTTATGTGGGAGTAACAACATGTTTTTGAAGATGGGTTATGTCACGAAAGGTGCATTTAATGGCCTTTCTTTCTTGCAGTCTTTTTAGCAGTGGATGGGACAGTCAGTGTTCATTACTTGATGGAAAAGAAAGTGTGGTTAATTTTTATAGCTATTCTTCATCCTTGGTGTGGAAAGATGATGTAATGGAAGCTTTCTTTTGAAATCTTTGTTCTGCTCTGCCTACACTCCTTAAAGTAAATTTGCATGTTTCAATAGTGTTCAGGGCTATAGAAAGAGACAATTGGTCCTTTCTACCTTCAATAACTGGAATAATCAACCTAAACCACTTTGTACATATAAATTTATACCACTGACCATATATTTTAGTATGATCAAACCCTCTGATTAAAGCGGTCTTCCAATCTGTTTTTTTTTTTATAAACTGCAAATCCTGCTAAAACAAAACAAAGAACACAGTATATGATATTAATGGTTCAAGGTAATAAGATAAAACAAGAAACCTGGTTTAATACAAGAAAAGAGATAATTCAGGCTGCTTGGTGATTCTTGATTCAGAAAAATGTTAGCCATTAATATTTTCACTGTGAGGGAAAGAAGGTTTATGTGCTTGAAAACCTGCCTGCATTATTTTTCCCCTCACATATCAGCTCATTTAGTAATGATATTTATTTTCTTGACTAAAATGAGAAACATTTATTTTCTCTTATGTCTTTTACAACTGTAGTTTAGAAAAAAATATCTACTAACCAAAAATAATCATTTCTATTAAAACCTGAATTCAAGTTCTTCTTTCATAGATTTAGAAAACTAACTCAGGGCTTCCAAACAATAGTCTTTATATATTCATATTAGCATACTTTAGTGTACTAAAAATAATTTGTTTCCTCCTCAGAGTTAACTAAAGGAAAGCCTCACAATTAGTTGACAATTAAGAAACAATATAACAGTATTTGATTAAAACTCAATTCTACTGTATTTTTAGTTGCATTTTTACATATGTAATTCTTTTATGGGTATTATTATTATTAAAGAAATGCACCTAAAATAATAAGAGGAAAAATGAGTTTGCATGGAATGGAAGAGACAGAAAGCAATGGAAATAAGCAAAAAAGCGTGTGTTATGGTCTCTGTATATTCCTTACCCACTTTATTACCTTAATGTATGTTGCAAAAGGAAAAGACAATGAACAAGAAGGAATGGGTAGCAGGGGTGAGAATGGAAGTCAAACCCTATTCCTGCCTTGAATTTAAGAAGAAAAATGTAAACCCTAAATTGATTTAATAAAAAATTATATAGATGCTGCTAAGTCAGAATCAATAATGAAATTAATACTGCTTATTCTAGACTTGACAGATAATAGCTAGACATCCTGAAATATAGCTTTGTGGTTATGCAAATCTACCTTCAGATGCTTTTACCTACATAAAATATCAGGCCTGAAAACTGAACTCTTCCAAAAGGTATTTTCCTTTCGGAGGGAAGGTATCAAAACAATATAAATCAAATTCAGGAAGGAAAGGAGGAAAATAATCCTACTGTATTTATCTGCACCTGTTGAGAACTTATTGATCACATTTTTAGTTTTCAATTACACATTGCAGGATTAAAGGCAGAGAGCAATTTGCTCAAAAAGATATTCTATGTGGAGAAAGCTTCTCTTTAAATCTTATTTTACAGCTTAAGAAAAAATAAGGAAGAAAACAAGAAAAATGAATCTGTTACCACCACTATCAGACATTCCCTGGACTAGATCTCTGTGTCTGTGTGAAAACACACTTATCAATGTGCAGAAACAAAATCTGCTGTAGGCTTCTAGTTGCCTATGTATAGAAACTGAAGAGACTGAAAGAGCATTTCTAGACAAAAATTAGCAAGAAAGGCAAAGTTCCTGCTAATGAAACATCGGTAGCAGAAAGACTGATGGAGAAATAGTAGATGGGCCAACTACCAAGAAAAGGGATAAAAGCTAAAGTCCTAAAGGACTTGGATGCTTAGATGCAACATACCTCTATCTTTAGGACAGGCCTGCATTATACTACACAGAACTGGTCATGAGTCAACTCTGTCTTGATGAGTGAAACGTCTCAGCACAGAAGTGTGCAGACATGTTATCTCAGCTTCCAGATATAATGGGTTTGCTAGTACAACATTGTGCCTGAACTAATGATCTCTGCTCATCATCAGGGCCAACTAGCATGCACAGCACACTACTTTTACATATCTATGTTACTATCACATCTAAATCTGCAAATCTCCTTCTGAGACAGTTTGGGTGTCCTTGGATATCCTAGTACAAACACCCTCTAAACACTTCAAAATTCTTGAAAACACAGAGTTAAATGTTTTGTCCCATTACATAAAGCCTTGAAAATGTAGGTACTTTCTCTTAATATTCTGACTTTCTTTGATGTCTCAAATTGGACATTTCTATCTTTTCAGAAATTTTCAAGTCTGCCTTTGAAGAAAGTCCTACAGAACTGAATTCAGGAGGAGGAAGATGAAACTTTTTACTTTAACAAAACCAGCCTGATTTCATTTAAGGTGTTAACCTTTCAATAAAACATTCTCATGGTACGGTAGTTTCCATCAGCATGGGCTGCTCAGGGACAATGTTCTATAGTACAGTTGAGTTTATTTAAATAGAAATCAGGAAATTAAACTAATTAACTCAAACAACTGACATGCTTAAAAGTAAAATGGCAATTTAAAACTCCGAAGGTGTGAGATTTACTCTTGCCTTTTTGAAGTAGCATTTTACATTTAAACGTAAAGAATTAAAAGGTGAGCAGGTATTACTTTTCTCATTTTTTTCAGTTTAACTTTTCCCATTGTTTCATTTAGAAGTCTGTCACAGATGTCTGAAACTGTTAATTTATTTATATATTTATTTTTATCTCCACCATGCAGAATAGTAATTTACATAAATCAACTAACTTCTGTTTAACACAATTCAGCAGCAAAATATGTTTCTAAAGGGAAAGAAATAATTTTAAACACTTCAAACAGACTGAAATGTTACTTATAAAAAGGCAATGGACCTTCTGAAGCAGACACCAGGATTCATCTCAGCAAAATTGAATCCACACTCCTAGCACATCATTCCATCATTCCTGATTTTTCTGGCTAAAGTGAAACAAACAGTAGTTAGAGTAAAGATTTAGTTAGGGGAAAAAAAGAATCCCGAGTCCTGTTTTGATAATCCTGCTTAGAACTGTTTCACAAATTAGTATAGTAACTTGCCTGACAGCATGTAATACCCTATTGTATACTATTGGCAGAAGTTCAAAGCAGATATAAGAATAATGAAGACCAGAAAAGCTCAAAGAAACAAAAAAGTAGCATCAACTACTTTTACTAATCCTTCCTCATAGAGGCAATGGATATGTTGTGCAACT
>NW_010307039.1:19056-68206 GCF_000700745.2 Antrostomus carolinensis | reverse complement strand
AAAGAAAAACAGCTGCGGAAAAGAACCTGCACACCTGAAGCAGGGAGCAGAAGGAATTTAGGAACCTCCTCTAGAAAAATCAGCTTTGTTCATTTCTTTTGCGGTAAGAGGGTGGTAGAAAAAATAAATAATAAAAAAAAATTATATGTATTATATGTCCCAGTTCCTGAGAGGCTTTGGGGGCTGACAGTCTGAGTGAAGGTGAGAATTCCTGGTTATTCTAGGTTGGTTCCCAAGTCTTAGCAAAATAAAGGAAATAGAGAGCACACACCTTTATTCTTTATTTCCTTTATACTATCATTAAACAATCTTAAATTACCATGCTTTCATTCAGAATTATACAGTGTTCTACTTCTTACACACACATAGTGTATGGGGAAAATCATATATCTAACACAGAGTTCTTGATTTTTACACTGTTGCTTAATACCTACTAGGGAGACATGACAATACATAATTTTTAAGAGCCAGAAGCCAAGTATATTTGATCCTCATTTTAATTATGTATTTTAAAACAGAAGTCTTTCTTCAAATTAGTCACTAATATATATTAATTGAAAGGAGCATACATTATACAAGTGTGAACTTACACACATACTAGAAATATCTGCAATTTCCATGTTTATTGAAGAATAGTAGGTGTAGGAAAATTTAATCCTTTCCACATACTTAAATATATAATTCCAAAATATCTCAGGTTGATTGCTGTATTCATGCTTCTCAACAGAACAGTGAGTCCACTGTGTCTGATCTCAAAACCACTCTGGAAAAAGAAAAAACAAACAAACAAACAAACAAAAAAAAACACCTGCTTGCCTTTCACCCTCTATGGAACTGAATTAAAAGGGGTTTTTTTATTGTTTTCTTTCAGTTGGAGAATTCTAGTTCTGAAACAGAAAGTGAGAAAAGAGATACTTACAGCACACTATTTTACAATGCAACATGTGCCATGAAGGAGGGATGTTTGAAACCCTCAGAGCAAAATTACACATCTTTTGTTTCATTGTGGACTAAATAATAAACCAATTCTTCCAGGCAGCCTTACTCACCAGGTATCATTTAGTAAACGTCAGAGTTACACAAGAGTTTCTCATCTATATTAAAAGGGACAAGTAAGGTAGTCTTCAAAATGATACTAGCATATATTTCTTGTGCTTTTTCATGGTTGTGTTTTTGGAACGTTAACTTCTGGAAAAGTAGAAAAATGCACATACATTATCAATGTGCTAAGACTGTAAAGCTAACAAAGCAATAGTTCTAGTATGAAAATTGATAAATACAGTTTAGAACTGGAAAACAGCATCAGAATTTTGCTTTGAGAAATTATTAGTAAAGCAGAAAATGACAATGAAAAATCCCAGCCTTTTCTATTGAATTTTAATAATTCCATCTCATTACAAAACCGGGATGGTATGCATTTAAAAAAAAAAAAAAAAAAAAAAAAGTAAATTTAAGGAACAGATGGAGTATGGAAAGGATGAGACTGGAATCATAAGGCAAACAGTAACACAGGAAGGGAGCAGAAAGCTGAGGTAGAATGAGGTCAAGAGTATCAGGAGACAAGAGATGGTAAAGGAGATTTAACACAGATAGCAAATGCCTAAACCAGATTTTGGAATTTCACAGGGTATCAAGAGTCACACCATTCCTCTGTTTCCTAAGAAATAGATTTTGGTCTCAGTGAAAAACTATGCTTCTTATTTCCTGAGATATTAAGAAATGTATACAAAGGAGAATAAATTACTGACACTATTTTACCTTACACAAAGACTTATGTGCTGTTAACTGTTGAGAGCATTAGTGCAGTCAAGTGCTACTTAGAAACTTGGACTTTATCCCACAAAGTTGCCACTTAATATTGGTTAAGTATATGAATCGAAATTATCGTAAGTATGCATTAATTTGTTTTTCAGGGTGCTTACTCTTAAGAGGTAGGGATATGGTTAAACTGACTATTCACAGTTACACAGGAACACAAAGAGGGCAGTTCTTGAGGCATGGAAAAAATCACTCCAGTCAAGTTTGCTCTCTGACTTAGCAACTTTTCTAGCCAAAATTTTCAATCTAAATTCTCAGTGTCTCACTTCTACACCTCTAAAATGAAGCAAACATTCACTTGCTTAGAAATTCTCCCCTGGAGTTGCTTGCTTGTTGTTCCCTAGAGGCAAGTGTCATTTTGTCAACCTTGAAACATGTCGAAGCAGGTGAAATAGATGCCATTCCTTTAGACAGGTGTGCTTATGTGTGCACCCAGCCCCGCAGGTGAGGCCCAATGGACAACATGCCAGGCTCCCCACTGAGTTCCTCCCTTCCTAACACAACCACCTGATCCCCCAGAGGGTGGGATCCATGATCCATACAAAGCTGTAGCTTCTGACTTTTAAACCAGCATCACCCTTTATGTCTGTGGGATGATAATGACAATACTGTGAATATCTGCACGTACAGTAACGCTCTGTGCATGGACTCTGAAAGTGAAAAGTAGAGAGGGATAATCTAATTAAAGAATATAACATACATGGAAAGGCCAATCAAGACTGCATGGAAAATCTTCATGCCAGCGTTTCCTACATTTTAAATGAGTTACTTTGCTGTATTAATAACATTCTCATAATATTTTTCCCCAAATGTGTATCTCTGTATATTACATGTATACATAGAAATTATTTTACTTAATAAAAAGACTCTGCTATTATATATGAAATGGAATCCTTCCTGCTATAACACCAATACACTGGCAGTAAGTAAAAAAAAAAAAAAAAAAAAAAAAAAAAATCTAGGCAAGCAGTGAAAAGTAGCAGAAGAGTGAATTACAATTGTGTTGGGCTAAAGAAATCCTTCAAAAAGAAAAGAAAAAAAAAGAGCTGCAGCATGACAAAAATCAAACCACTGCTGTAACTAACATCCAGCAAAAAGAGCAAAGCATAAGACACATCAAAAAATTACATTTTTCAATAGCACACCAGTCTTAGGATCAGTGAAAACTATTTAATTGACAGGTAATTTGATATTCTGGAGGCGAGCTACCTTTAAAATCACTGACATGATCACTGAATGGAAAGCTAAATCTCAATGGATGAAACAGATTAAAAACTGAATCTGATGTACCTAGCTCTCCAATTACCAAGCTAAGTGTTCCAGCAATGGGTACAAGCAGAGATGTGACAAGATTCTGTGTGAGACTGGTAACGTTATCTTGGGCATTTTAGCTTAAATAGAGGAATAAATGAAGCAATGTCCTTAAAAAAATCCCAGTATGTATAACAGAAGGGTTAATAGGATTTTTAGCAGAACTAAATGTATACTGAGTTGCTAAAATATGTATCAATGTTAGAGGCTAAATATACAATACTCTCATATGCCTAGAGTTGAAAAAATGAAGAAAGAGCATTGAAGTCATCTGTTACACTCCTTTCTTTTTGTATTTACAAGAAATCCTTATGTCTTTGGTGGCGAGGGACTGAATACATATAGCATTTCCCTTGATAGATGAATCCATTAACATCTGTTTAGAACCAGTTGCCAGTGGAAATGTCTGCATTTATGAAGAGTCTCCCATAAAAAGCAATTTTTATGTAAGAAAAATTTCTTACAGCTGACCAGGTGTTACCTCTAATGAACAAAAATATTTCCTAAACTAAAGTTCTATAGAAAGCAAACATTCTCATTATAGGAATTCCACTGATTTAGTTCCATGAAGTTAATGAATCAACAGTCTTTTTATTTATTACTTAAACTGAAACGTTATTTCAATAGGAAATACTGCTTTTCCTTTTCAATATTTCAAATAAGGCTACATCATCTATGTTAATTTTTGAAAGAATGAGTTTTTCTTCATAAACATATAAAAAAGCATCCATGCAATTCAAGCCAATATAAAATGGCTAAATCCTATGAAGGTTAGTGTGTTCAGTTCTGTCTGAAATTTTTATCTCATTTAGCAAAACTACCGTAAGGTTTAGCAGATCTCTTTCACAGCCACTATCTGCTCCAACTCCCTCTTACCCTCAACAAAATCTGCAATTTTCATGTGTTTCAGATCAGCTATCAGTACACCAAGCACACTAGCCACTGTTGAAATTACTTCATTTAACAGAAACCACAGGAACAGAATGACTATTTCTTTCAGGGAAACAAATACCCAGCAGTTACTTGCTGTGCTACATCGAGGGAAAAAGTAGACAAGTAAGGAGATGTCTATTTTCTGCTTCCAGGCTCACGGCTGGCGAAGAAATATGATCAGGACCTTGGTTTTAGTTTCAGTTATGGTTTAATATCCCTACAGCAAAGTCAGCATAGACTGGTTTTTATTTTTAGATGTTGGGAAATATTACTAAGGATTCTAATAAAGCAATGACAAGTGGCTGTTTTTAAGAAAGAATATTAGTCTGTTTGGGGTTTTTTGTGTTTTGTTTTGTTTTGTTTTTTTACTTCTCAAGATAAAGTAACAACTCTAATCTTCACAGCGTCATCATAACACTCTTCCCTTCCCTCTCCACCTGGACACAGAAAGTGGTTGCATCAGTAATTAAAAGTGTCAACACCCAGGTGGTATGGAAGGCTTTTGGTACCAGGCCACTTCTTCAACAGGTGGACAATAACATTAATCAGGAAGCAATCTAGGCTTCCACCAGAGAAGAATCATGACCTGCCCTGTTTGAATTAGTGTTGGATACTTCCCAGATGAGTTGCTACAGAGGAAGTCTAATTAAATTATATCCCTTGCATCTTGACTGTGCTCCTGTGAGTCTAGGACAACGAACAAGCACACGTCTTTTAGGGATAGATCTTTCAAAAAAAAAGAAAAAAGGTTAAAAGCCTCCTTTTAAATTAATCTTTGCGTCAGAACGCAAAGATTTCAGCTGAAGCTGTTGTGATTTGTCTGTTCAAAATGAACCTCTCCAAGGAGATGTACTCATAATAGCTGGCTCTGTCGAAATTTCCTATTAAGCTGCCACTAAAGAAAGAAACAACTTCAGAAGAAGCAGCTTTTAGTTCTAGCATCCAACTTGAGGAAGTTAGCAAAGGACTGCTGAAGGTCAATGCTGCTAGAAACTTTCATAAAAATGCCAAAAAGTGGTGTTAAAGGAGAGATCATCCATTAGTGTCTTTACAAACCACAAAGAAATCCAGTTTTATTTGAGAAGGGTCCTTCTAAGAGCCTTCCAGGCTACTTAGTTGAACAGTAAGACAAAAGAAGGTTTCAGGGTTCAGAAGCAAAACTAGGATACAATTATACAGAGAATGAAAAAATAATAGACTGTGAAGGAACAGGTGAAGCTATACCATAGCTAAAATGAATTTCCACACTTCATCTGTGCTTACCTCGTATGTCCCAGAAAAGTCTCGTTCTTGTGCTCCTCCATCTTGCTCAAAGTACAGCTGAACATAGACTACAAACTGCCATTGCTCCCCACAACAGGTAAGCCCTTCTGAAAAGAATCACAGGCCAAGTTGCCCATGTGGTATCAATCATAAAACACTACGAGAAGCACAGAGAGTATATGAGGTAAACACCAGCCAAGGCAAAACGCTGGACTCGTTCAGCCAGCATGAATCATGTCCTCAAGTCTGCTTTCCATCACAGGTCATTCATTCCTTGTCTGTTTAACTGAGCTACCACATAACTGACCTAAGAATTAACAAACTACACAGGTTTGCACACACATCAGCATAATGTAGCTCCTAACTAGAAAGCCATTAGTACGTGACATTCAGCAGCAAGAAAAGTTGTTCTCTTACAGAAAGAGCTAATAGGAGTGATAGGACATGGATTATGCTACTGAGTGGGTGTGGAAGCCACAGGCGGAGCAGACCCTGGAGAAAGGCTGTCAAAGTTGCAGGAGCTAACAGCACCCACATCAGCTGGTCTGTAAGTCCCAAGCACTGCACACACCTCAAGTGCTGCTTCTCCAGACATCCAGAAGGGAGGCAGCAATGAAAACCTGATGGCTCTCAGCCTCATCCCAGTGTGCTCCAACAGGGGACAGAAAGGGTCTCCTAGACCCACATGCACTGTCAGCCTGGAAAACCCCAGGATAGTGGACAGGGTTTGGCAATAGGATCCTTATGCTCCCCAGCATCCAGTGAACATATCTGGACTGGACAGGCTGCCTAGGTCTGATAGGCATATGGGCACCTGAGTTCCAGAGAGAGCGTGTGGAGACATGCATCACAGGGCTCAGGAGTATGTGGATGAGGATCAATGAGTCACATCAGTTTTGCTTTAAAAAGGAATCCCATTCCCCTCATGTAAAGTCTTTCACTAAGATTTGCTATGTTTTTACTGATGCTGCAACATCAGGTGTTATGTTGGAGCCATAAACCTTTTCCACAGGCAGTTTTGAGCTGACCACCCTTATAAAGATAAGACTAACATAGGACCAGCTGAGAACTGGCATCCACAAAAGGTGTGCTTTCCTGAACAGTCCTGATCTCTGATAACTGCCTTTTGATTGCAGTATCATTATTTGTATTGTAAGACAGAAGTATACATGCATGGTAATTAATATTTTAGCTAGGAAGATGAGGGGAGAAAAGCTCACATTTTAAAAATTTGCCACAAGCAACTGCAGTCTGTCTGAAGGATTTGTGGCACACTGCACAACAATGTTCCCTTTGCAACCGTCACAGCAACATGTCTCACAGAAATGTCTGTGTCTGTAGCACAAGTCACCCATCTTGAGGAAATCTGAATGGAGGATGTTGAGATTAAAATTTAGCAACAATAAAGCTTAAGGTGTTTGCTATGGGAAAGTATTCCTTGGGCTGACCCAAAGAATAGGTCGAAGGGTTGTACTTAGATGAATTTTGATGTTCCCAAGACCATAGATGTTATAGGTCCATGACTGAAATTAAGTTTGTCTTAAGCTATACACAGGTCCACAGCACTCAGGAAGCCCTGGACTGGCAAGTGTTTTCTTGGAAAGTGCTGTAAATGAAAACACATTGTAGGAGACAAACACTACCTCATCAGAGGTCTGACCTTCAAAATAAGCAAAACTACTTCCCCTATGGTTTTAAAAAGATGCCATTTTGAATTCTTTATGGAAGAATATGAGGTTTGAGTAAAAAAAAATCTTGCATTATTTTCATTTAGTCCTTTCCAACCTTTCATTAAACGGTTTCTAAATGATTTGATTTCTAAGCCAAGAGATGTATAAAGTTAAAACTTTAAAGTTTTGGTTCTTCAGTTTCAGGCCTTCAGGGAGCCTTTGCAGTTACTCTTTTCCCAGAAGTATGGCTGCACAGTCTGAGTTTTTAGTCCACAGAACAGAAAGAAAATTATCTTTTAATAAGACAATTTATAAGTCTGTCCTTCCACTCTAGCTCCTGGTAACCTTGCTCTTCCTTATTAGTGTTTGTGTGCCTACATGTATTCCTAACTTGTTTTGTTATATTTAATCTACTTGTATTTGACATTTTACTGTAGAAAGTGTTAAAAAACTAATTAAAAAGGTACTAAAAATTCATTGTTGTTGTCTGGAAAACAGTAATGCAATCTCTGTTTAGAGTGCACATTCTTAATAGCAGCAGTTTCAGTATCAACAGCTTCTTTGAAGTATCTATAATGTCATGGCAACCTGGTATTTATATTGCATATAAATTCAATTATTTAATAGCTTTGTATATAGTGTACTATCTGCAAAACCCTATTAATTATTTTATTAAACAAAAAAAATTTGTTGTCTACACATGTACATTTCCAAAATAATTCTTAATTCTGCATTACTGTTTATAATTAATAGAGCAATTATCTTTTTAGGCCTTGATTTAACTTTCTAACTTTTCTTTTGGTAAGCAATCTAAATCTGAGCTTTCAAAACATGTTTAACATTATTTGCGGGAGGTGGGAAGAGACAGAATTGGATACTTGTGTTGTGGTTACTGAATTTTCCAATTCCATCAATATTTGCAAAGGAAATGTACTTATAGGAATGGAACCCCTGTAATATAATTCACTACATTGCAGATGGCAACATCGCCTGTATAATCAGCCAGTCAAGCACAGAACTGTTTCCATGTTTTCATCATATTACAAAGGCATCAGATCATCTAATTCCAACCCCCCTGCCATCACCAGGGACACCTTCCACTAGACCAGGTTGCACAAAGCCTCATCCAGCCTGGCCTTAGACACTTCCAGGGAGGGGCCATCCTCAGCTTCCTTGGGTAACCTGTTCCAGTGTCTGACCACCCTCACAGTGAAGAACTTCTTCCTAATATCTCATCTAAATCTCCCCTCTTCCAGTTTAAAGCCATTTCCCCTTGTTCTGTCATTAACTGCCCTTATAAAAAGTCCCTCCTCATCTTTCTTGTAGGCCCCCTTCAGGTATTGGAAGGCCGCTGTAAGATCTCCCCGGAGCTTTCTCTTTTCCCGGCCTGAACAGCCCCAACTCTTTCAGCCTGTCCTCATAGGAGAGGTGCTCCAGCCCTCGGATCATCCTGGTGGCTCTCCTCTGGACTTGTTCTAGCTGCTTGGTCAAATAGCTTTCACTCTTGGTCAAATATCTTGGTCAAATATCTTGGTCAAATAGCATTCACTCACCTTAACAATATTTCTAAACCAGAATCAAACTAGCATGGAAAGAACTTAAGGAAAGAAACTTGAAATTCATCAGAATAACTCAAAATATTGCTGATAGATACGCTGCCTCCCAAGCCACATTGCCACTGTTAAAAAACTTTTTGAAACAGCTCTTAGGATGAAAAAAACCCCACGCTTTCTTGTGCATGACTGTTTCAATACATTTCTTTTCACGTCAGTTTAATATAAATTGATTTTTAGATCCAAACTCCATCAATAATATTTTCAACATCATTTCCCAAAAGGGCAATATATGCTATATGCAAGTTAAGAACAACACTGAAGGATTAAAAAAAATGCAATTTCAAGTTCAGTCCCGAGGTATATACAAAACAAGCAAGATGCTTCTTTTTCAGGTGTAGGAATTCCATGTAATTAAATGTTACTGAACTATGTTTAACGAGAGAAGGTGGGATAGTATGCTTCAGAAAACATAATTATTAAAAGGCAGTTTTTGTGAAGAACTCCTTCAGCTGTCTGTCGTCTTCTGGATTTGGGCATCAGATAATGAACAGAAGTCTGCTTCCTCTATGCATGGAAAATGTAACTGATGTAATACTCATCTAAATAATATGATTCACTGTAACTCAGTATTATAATTTTGTCATTCGGATAGACATGAGAACACAATATGCGGTGATTAACTCTCATACAGATATTGTTAATACATTACATATTTTAATACTTATTTATCCTAAATAATTCTAAAATGTTTTATTCAAAAATTTTACCCTTCACCCCCTTCTACATGAATATCTCTTGTTTTGACAAATCATCATTTTATATGCAAACTGTGTTAGGAACAATAAGTACTAAGTCAAGTTTGGTAGTTAAAACTATCCTGTCTTATTAATGGATTTGTAAAGATTAAAATATATTTTCAGATGTGATTTTGGGGGGGGGGGGGAAAGTTTAAAAATGTTTTATTGGCTTGTTTAATTATCCAAAATGCTTCAACTAATAGAAGTAACTCCTAGAAAATCAGTGCTTTTCAAGCAACCAGCAGGTTTGAAAAACTTCAAAGGATATTACTGTCTCCCTTCTGTATACCACATCACCTCCTACCGTTAGTACTTTCTTTCATATCATTAACTAAAGTGTTATTAAAAAGCCACATCTGCATGAAGTATTACTGATTGCTTTTTGGAAAGTGCGTTCTGATTTGTGGCTGAATGTATTGTAGACCATAATCACAAGGTTTGCCTAGCCAAAAACTTTGCATCCTTCAAGGACTATTCAGGCATGTTTCAAGGACTTTAAACATGGAAAGTGGTGGATAGGATTTGTTTTGAATGTGATCCAAAACCTTAATATTCTTTCTCTGAACTATTACATGGAGAAAAGGGTTTTATTTTTCCTTCTACACAATCATATTTGATATAAAAAGGTTTCTATGCTTTCAATTTTTTTTTTTAAATGAGAACATTCTTATCTGACACTTCCATTTAAAAGCAAGTGAAAGTTTACAAAAATGATATTAGATAGCTACATACTCTTGGATCATTTAATACTGTCCCTAGTTATTAAAAAGAATTATTTAAATACACTATACACCTGCTTGCGTTTGTGAAATATGCAGAAAATTTAAGTAGATACCAAAGAAGCAAACACTGCTACTATAGGTAGGGTGCTTCCTGTATGCACATTAAATCCAGATGGTTCATGTGCATACACACATGTAGACACAGCAAAACAAACATTTTACTTACTAACAATGGTTTAGTGAAATACCTGAACAAAAGATTGCCGTAAGCATAAGCTAAAACTCAAAATTATGAAGACGTTCATAAACACCAGATGTTCTCCTGATTTGTGTCCATTAGCAGAAAAGGTACTGATGAGCTAATGAGCTAAAAAGTCTCAATGAATTAAATTAGAATCAGATACACAGCACCAAGAGAACTAATGTCTCAATACCCATCTTTTCTCACGCCATTCAAAAGAGAAAACATCAAATAAGAATGCACCATACCAAATTAAAAGTTAAAACTCTAGCAGTGAGAAGTTTTCTAAACTATGGTAAAAAAGTTATATTCTTATAATACCTGCAATACAATTTAAATAAGACTTCTAAATATTTTTGAAATGTTTTCTTCAGAAATATTGCACCCCTCAGGAATTAGTCAAAATCACCACCCTCCACATGAATATCTCTTGTTTTGACAAATCATCATTTTAAACATAAATTGCATTGGGAATTACATCAGAAAGAAATGAGAAAAAATATGGTAACTGGAAAATAATTTGTCCTCAAACAGAAAGATCAAATACACTGGCAAATGGTTATGTCTATTACCCATATATCCTATTATACTGCTAATTCCATTCTTCATCTCCTTGGTATTCTGTATCAAAATCACCTACTGATCCCTGGGCCTGGGACACTTTCATCTAGCTGCAGTGCAAGATTTCATTAACTTCTGTAACCTAACAATGCTTTGCAACCCAACCTGATCTCAGCCATCAAGGAGCTGAGTGTCCCCACCCTAAATGGTTCAAGTATGGACACAGCTGCAGTTAATATACTTTTCTGAAAACAACAACTGTTTCTTTAAATACAGCGTCATAGACCTACATGCAAAATTCAGGTTAGTCTCAATGTGAGTACCATTCCTTTCCCCTGGAAAAAATTATAAAAGCAACAAATTGAAACATACCCTATCCTGATGGAATTGTAGCCCAATATGACTTCAGCTACTGCTATACTGATTCCGCTCTTGAAACAAAGGTTTTCTGTCTCTAAGTTTCTGTTAGGTACCTCCTGACAGAATCACTTCATCCTATGCAGTTTGCAGAGATGCATCATCACAAAGTAAAACTCTTTTATAGTCTCACAATAGCTACAAAGAAAGTTATAGCTGAATAGTAAACAGCACTCTGAAAGCGTTTGAATAGAGATGTATTTTAACCTGTACACACAGAATAAAGTAACCCTAACACCCTTACAGTGGTTAATTTTCTTATTTAAGTCAGACATATCTGCATCACTTAAAAGTTTCAGTCTAGAGGATTAAATACTCAAGACAACCTGTAAAAATGTATCCAACAGCTGAACACAATATTTCAGGTTTTTTTCACCTTGGGAAGTACTGTGGCAAATTCTCATATCTGGTCAATAGAGAAAGGTCAACACTTCCTGAGAGCCTCTAAAAAGCAATCCAGACACTCTAAATAAAACAGGAGCTATCAAGATACAATTAGGAAACAGCAGGTTCAGGAACACTGGTAGAATTCAGGCTATTTGAATACGGCTACATTTTCTCTTTTCATTTGAGTACATTCGATCTCTATTTAAAGCTGCAGTAAAATAGATACAATGACCATGTACATAAATTAATTATGATTCCATTTTTCCCCAACTTATTTGATGCAGGATGGTATGCTATGATTTTTCTCTATAAAAAGGTACTATTCATATATGTATTATGTTGAATAACAGTTTTCACTTGAGAAACACGAAGAATGATATATTTCATAAAGTATATAGTAAATTTAGAGGGTTTTCCTTTGTAAATCCAGAGCAATGCATGTTACTTGAGACTGACCCTTCTTAAACTGTTAGGTGTGTTTCTTTACCATGGACAATTACACAAAGGAAAAATTTCAGTGGAACGTGCTGAGTATGTGAAAGGTAGGGCAAGTTACAAGACTTGACATACAGTAGAAAATGTTTTCAAATTTCATTCTTTATTGGTCTAAAGCAGGAGAATTACTAACTTAAGCAGAGGAATTAAGGTATACACACACACACACACACACATACATTTGAAACAAATACTGAATCTTCTCTATTTAGTAAACCAGAGCAAATCTAAACAGAATAAAAATTCCACTGTAGGTCTACTTCTACATAGCATTAAATGCACCTTACTTAGCAATCGCAGTCAACCAGCCTATCTGTTACCCAAGAAAGTAATTCAGTCATCTCCCTTAGAACTACATTTTATATCAGACAGTGTGCAGAGTGCTAAAATGGACTCACTGGAACAGAGAACAAAAAAGTGTGGTCTCCTTTGTGCCAATGTGGCGGCTTAACCACAGGTAGACCATATGGTCGTGCATTCACTCTCCTCATCTGGTGAGATGAGAAGGGAATCACAACAAAGGGGTCATGGATTAGAATGGGAACTGGGGCGACTCACTCGCCAGTTATGGTCACAGGCAAAACAGACTCAACCTGGGGAAGAAAAATCAGTTTAATTAATTGCCATTCTTCTGAGTAGCAGAGTGAGACATAAAAACCACCCCTCCCTTCTTCCCAGGCTCAAATCACTTTGCTCCCAATGTCTCTACCTTCCTCCCCAGTAGCACAGGGGGCAAGGAATGGGGGTTCAGTCAGATCACCTATGAAGCTCTTCCCGGCATGGAAGTCCAGGAACAAGATGTTCCAATGCAGCTTCCCATGGAGTCACAGACCCAGGAACAAGATGTTCCAAAGTGAGCTTCCCATGGAGTCATGGACCTCTTCGGGTTCAGCTCCCAGCTCCAACATGGGGACATCCATGGGCTGCAGACAGGCCTCCGGTCCAGCGCACATCCTCACCCCCCGGCTCTGGGGGTCCACCCCTGCTCTGGCATTGAGCGACTCTTGGGGTTTCAAATCAGTAGCACTTGTCCTCAGACTCAGCTTTTCTGCTCCTGTGTGGAGCCCTCCGTAGTCTACACGTGTATCTGCTCCACCGTTGAACTTCCATGGGCTGCAGGGGACCTCATTTACATTCTCCTACTCCATGCAGTTGAACTGGGTATCTAAGGTTCTCTGTCCTCCCTCCGCTCCTCCTTCCTCCTGGCAACGAAGCTCTCCCTTTGTTTAGGCTTATGGTCACCTTTTTCTCAGGTCAATGGCCTCTCCTCCAGGTTCTCTCCACCTTCTTCTTTTCAAGACAGTCCTTCCCCTCACAAATATGGATTTGCAGAGGTGTTTCTCTAGTGCTCATTGGCTCAGCTTGGGCTGGGGGGGGTGGAGTTCACCTTAGAGCCAGGAGAGCTTTCGCTCTCACAAGGTACTCCTTTCCCCCATTACTAAGTATATACCCTCCCCTTTCCCCCAAATCCAACACAGTCAAAAATATAGGGTTTTTTTCTCCCCATATTTTTGGAGGTTCATTTTGAGTTTACATGCTTTTCTTTTGCTTAGCATTCTTTATTTTCTTTTTTAAACAGACCTCATCTTTTCTGCCTTGCAAGCTGAATTACAAAATGCCAACAAAATAGCATAATCAGTACAACTCTTCAGACATAAGATTTTGTGCAGTGGGCCAGTAAGGGCACAAGAGATTGTCACAAGAGGTCATCAGGAGAATTACTGGGTAGTTCTAAAGCACGCAAAGCAAACACAACAGTCATTATCACATAAGCAATGAATCCGATCTCTGAATCTCAAACAAAAGGAAACAAAAATAAGACCATTCAGAAAACTGATTTTTTTGTAATCTCACAAGAGGTTACACACAACTATTATCCCATGTGTATTCAGAAAGCTCACCCATAGGAACAAGCGACTCAAAAGCAAGTGCATAGTAGCTACTACAGGAATTGCTTTGAGCAATGGGACATCTCTCACTTTTCTTCAGGTGAAAGTTATTCATGAGGTCTCAGCAGAGTAGGTGATTCCTCCAATGTTAAGATCATAGTTGAGGACAACTGAGGAACCTGGTGTCTAAGGTAGGAAGCCTAGACACAACTGCATGACTTTTCCACGGCTGAGGGTAGATGACACCAGCCCTGCTTTGGGTGTCTGAATGCTTCTGAATGTGCATTTATATGTACAACATACATTTGGTTTAGGTAGAAATCAAAACATCAGGATATGGCAGGTGGAACATTTTCAGACTAATCAGCTAGGATACACATTTAATTCTTCCACTTTTCAGATGGTACAAAACATTATTTACGAGGGTGAGAGGAGGGAAAAGCAGTAAAGCTGCTGCACAAGGCAAAAGCAATGTTGCTATCCTTCAGTAGTTAAGTAGATTTGCCAAGACAACATGCTTTGTTACCATCTTAACACTATAACTCATAGCAGATTAGAAAAGACAGCACACTAGGCAGCATGGAGGGAAGGGGGTGAAGGGTGAATAAGCCATGATTCTGCTCTTGTTACGACTGTTATTAATCCACTGGATAAGCATCAGCACCCACAAGTCCCATCCACTTTCGCGTTGCGTCCATCAAGAGCTGTGATAATTGAACATTTGTTAGAAACAACAGTTTTCAAGTAAACTTAACCTAAAAACATATATATATTTAAAGTAATGGTTTATTCATTAAAATATCAGACTGCACATCTATTTATGAAAGAGCAACTGAGAAAAGTCTCTTAAATTCCATTTGATTACATATCGTTACATTTTTTAATTGACTTGACAGTTGCTGTAGCATGAATTCAAGACAACTATCAATTACAATGTCTTCACATTCTCCTGCTAGAGCTACCAATCTTACCATATAATCAGTCTCTTCATTAAAATATTGATTCTATTCCAGCAGTTCTAATTTAAAGCTTTGCTGAAGAGGTTATAAAGATATTCTCAACATTCAGACATGGACTCATATTTCTCATATACAAGCTAACTAAAAATAATACAAATATTGATATAATAACATACTGTATAATCTGCTGAAATTCAGTGCCTACATTTTCATTTAGACAAATGATGCACAAGTGACAGGAGCATTAATTGACAGAAACATCCCTCATTTCTAAAGTGGCTCATTTGGTGGAGCCACTATCAAATATAATTCTATAATGGTTAAATTAGAGGGCATTTCAAGGCAGCAAATTGATCAAAGTGGTTATTTTTTTCTTGCTTCTAACATAAACAGCAAATAATTTTACTGTGGTGACGTGCTTGCATGCTTTGTATTTGAAATGTAATACAGTGAGGATCCGTATTCCCTTTTTCTTCCTGAGTACAGTTTAAAAGCAGCAAGATTAATAAATATGTGAAGATATAAAAAGATGGTGATCAGAACTGCACTTATCCTTTCCCCATTAAATTGCCAATGTGCAACAACAGCTGTATCAATTTGAAAAGTTTTCTGAAGCCCTGGTTGCAAGGTAATATTCACAGTAGGATTTGTGTGTTTTCTTACAAAACATCTTTTCCTCTTCTAGTTTTTGACTGAAGGTTCATCATTATTTCCATTTGCCAAGATTTCCATCCACACTATGGTCATTAAGGCCAACAGGATTGCAAGGTACACTTTAATCATATCTAAATGTTACAGACTTGATTTTATGCATTTCTCTAATAAAATCTTACAAGTTCCAATATTCGCAAGGGTAAAGTCTGAATGCACCAAGACACTACTTCCTCATAGAAGAGAAATTACTTCAGATTTAGAAGTGCAGAAAGTGATAATAGAGAAAATAATATTCACAGTTGCCTCAAACATCTGTATTAGCCATAGTGCTCCAATGTGGAAAACTGAAATTCTTCCCCAGCTTGCAAACAACATAAAATATAAAAACGCTATAGATTTAAATCATCAAAGTATGCTTTCTTAATAGCTTCCTGATGATATTTTTTATTTCGTGTGCCACACATACATATACATCTGAAATGTGGCCTATATGCATGTACTGAAGCTCAGAAGGCTGCAAAAAATCAAATAGATTCTTAACCCCTATGTCATACTGCTGTGAGATGATAGCTCAGACCAGACAAAACCAGAGAAATAAACCCCTTTTGAGAAACATAGAAAACATTTTCCTGTGATTTCCTGGGCCAAGGCAAAAGAAAGAGAAACACCTACACAGAACTACTCTTTTTCTACCAGCAAAACCAATACATTTCCCTTCTCCATTCAAATCTGCCTCTGAACTTCACTCCATCTCACACAGTTACCATGTCCTGGGTATTTCCTTCCTTAAGAAAAATAAGAAATGGGAAAAGACTGTCTGACAATAGAGAGGAGAGCTAAGAATTGAGAAAAGGGGGAAACAGCTGCAAAATAATCAGGAAGAAAATGGGCACCAGAAAGGAAGAAAAAGTCCTCAAGTAGAAGGAGGACCATTTCAAACTAAAACTATTTAAAATTGTCTCCTGTACCTCTAGTTGTATACCTTTGCTTTTACATTTTTATGACCAGAACGTTGATCAGATTACTACCTGCCAAAAAAACCCCAAACCACGGGCATGTTGGATGTTAATCCCATCTATTCCTTATGCCTCTACCATCTCTCACTCCCTGATTTAGTGAATACTAAATAATTTCCCTTGGGGAAAGGAAAGTGTTTATCTGAAATAGCTTTGCATTTTTATTTATTTTAACAAAACTCTTGATACTGTTTATAAAAACTCTACAGGTTCTGTGAAATCTCGCATTATATTCCCTCTAGTCTAAAATGATTTGACTTAAAATGCATTTTTCTTATAGCTCTCAAGCTAGCACACACTCTTCTTTTTTTTTTTTACTTTTCCAGATACAGGCACCCAAAAGGATTTTTATTTAACAACAGCTCAATAATTACCTTTTCTAACTTCCCATCTTTCCACTATTGTTTCTGGCATATTAGTTTTCAAGGTCTCAAAGTTCATGGCAGCTTTTTTGCAAGAACAATGATAAAGTGCTTGCCTTATGAATAGTAATTTTATTCTCTACTACTGTAGCTGAACACAGTGACACACAGGCTACCTGGTTTCAATATTCTATTGCAAATTCCTTAGGGTTCTGTGTCAGCAGCATATTTGGCAACCTTGAAGAAACCTTTTATTTTTGTTGATGGTTTTATTTATTTAAATATCATCTTCATCAGTGTAGCCACATGACACACAGGGATGTGTTGACAGGAAGATCCAATTGTATGGTAAACGTTCTAAAATTCCCAACAGCTGCTAAATCAGATTTAAAAACTAGCAAAGTTTCAAATGCTACTTAGATACTGTATTTTAATGAGACAAGCACATCACATAATTATTCTGCTTTGAATGTCTTTTGATCTGGGATGTGAAGATCTGAAGGATCTTGCAAACATTAACATTCTAACTTGCTCTTGCTTAGTTGGTGTTAATTAATTAATTAAATCTTGTTACACTGAGCTACTGGTATCTCTGATTTAAAATTCAAAGCAGGTGCTTTCTTTATGCAGATTAAAACTTTAGGTTATGTGTGTGTGTATATATATATATATATATTTAATTTCAGGTTTGTGTGGTTGTATGGAAATATATGATCTTGCCAAAATCCTGATTCAAAAGAAATATTTTCATCAATATAAACTTCTTATGAAAAAGAAGCAATTTCTATTGAAGAGATTTTGTTTCAGTTAGTGAAATAAAGTATCAATTCTACACTTGAGCCAAACCTCACAAATGAGACGCTATTTAATTTACTGAAACAGAAATGTTGTCATATGTCCCACACACACACACACATTTATTACTAAATTTCAGAATTTATCCTTGGAAGGTGTTTCCATAGATTTCCAGATGCTTTAAGAAAGTAAACTTTTAAGTCAGACAGCAAAAAAATTTCAGCAGAAATGCATTTGCTCTGTTTCCATTGTTGATGCTTTAAATAAACAGCATGATTTTTAAAAAGCTCTAGTTCCTAAATATGGAAATATTTCTTTTAACCATATTTCAGTTAATCTCAAATCTTAATGTTACTTAGTTAATTAAAGGAAGTAATTTTACAATGAAATTACCTATGTGAGTTAACTTGTTAGCAATGCTTATTTTTTAATGTAGTATAATTTTTTCCAGCTCTATATTTATATAACAATTCAGTAATTTTAATACAACTTAATTCAGTGTAACTGGATAGACAAGGCAGAAGGTAAGAAGGGCTTCAACTCTATGGAAGCTTTAACGACTCCTGCGCTCATGCAGCAAAGTATAAAACCTGCAGCTGATTTAAATGGATAGAATTCCACAGTATCTAAGTAAACGTATTCTTTGATCAGGAAGTGACAGGCTTTGAATACATTATCTACAGCAACAGGATACTATTGCTCTTCCTTATGCTTGTTGGGCTATGCCAGTTAACATGCATAATTTCACATTCTGAAGTTCTGATGGCTTCCCAAATTAGAGAGTGTGGAAAAAAAATTAACTGAGTCATGTTATTCTGTTCACCCACCTGTTTAAAAAAAATAATATTTTTTTTTTTTTAAATTGAACTGGCTAGGCAGAGAAAATTCACTAGCCAAGTTTTATCATATATCAGAAATGAATGAGAACGACTTCTCTCAGCTGTGTTATCTATGTTTAGAAGTTCCTTCATAACAATATCTTTTAGCTGTCTCTAGCCCACTAAAAATAAATAAAAACTACATTACCAAGGTTAAAACAGTCTTTACCCCTTCAAGAATTAGAACCCAAATTTAGGAGTACTAAATACTTGCCCTAAATCATTCTAATTTTTAATGTTGAGAAAATTATTAAAAGATCAGAATAAGTGCACTAAATGTGTGCACAAAATACATGAACTAAGGTTTAACTGAAATTTTGGGAACATTTTTTTTAAAAAAAACTCATTAATAAATTCAAATGATCACATTTTTAACTATTCCAGGCCTGCTTACAGGTTTGTATTTCTTGTGTGAGATATTTCAAATTTGAACAGAAATTGATGAAAACCACAGATGTTAGATGTGCAGTAAACTGTATTTTGGTATAAATCCAGACTTTACAAGAGCCAGAAAAAACTGTACATTTACATGCATGGTCATTTCTTAATTAATATGAGCTTGGTAATTTTATAGTGTCTACACATAATTGTAAAATTTATATTTCATTGAAGCAAAATGAATTAAGGTTCTGGATTTTTTTATCCAGCTATATTCCTTGTACTGTATGTTCCCAACACTGCCTTAACCTATAATCACTAGTTTACAATCTAATAATTTTGGTGCCATTTGCTTTTCTGAAAACTTCTTAAAATGCAAATATACTTTCATGAACAACATATTTTTCCCATCATGTTTGATATTAATCATCACTTCTAGTAATAAAAACATCATATTAATAATTAAAAATAAGTTAAAACTACAAGACTATTTCAGGAGAAAGGACAGCAAAGGGATAGATAGGAAGATTTGGGGTCTTTGACGATAAGGAAGGATAATTAGAGATTATTAACATACTCCAATTTTTCCCCCCTCCAGTGAAATTCTTGTAGAAATAGGTCAACTGAGATTGATTTTGCAGTGGCTTTGAGCTGTTTTAACACCACGTGCCCATCTTTTTGAAGGGCAGAAATACAATCAAAGTGCTAAAAAAGTATTTAGAGAGGGCAGAGTAAAGTAGATTTTTTCAGACATATACAGCTAAGCAAAAGTAATATATCTGCTGTGCAACTCCAGTACTGTACCTGCAGTACCAGGTCAAGGAGGGCTGATCTCCCATCATGAATAGGGTAGAATATCCAGTCTTCTAACAAATATCTCTGCATAGACATACATTTATTTCTACACTACTTTATCCTGGGAAATTTTCTTACACTTTCAGAAAATACATTACAATACTTTATCCCTAGATTTTTTTTTCTTCATTACCCCAAATCAGATAAACTATGTGAAAAATGAGGTGCAAGGATTGAAGAAGTGCAGGTAGACAATTTAGGGTAGAAGAATCAGATTATTTAGGTCAGAATAAGCAACTACACAGATACAGGTAGAAAAACAGGAATCTAAGAAACAATTTGTTTTCAGGAAATTACCTGTGGGATATAATGGATTACATATGAGACATGTTGTAGTGAAAATGGCAATTTTTTTTCTCTGAATGTACAGGCAAAGAACCTTCAGAACATATGAAGTTCTTTCTTTCTGCTTCTCTTGGCTCTGTACTGCATTCAGTTTTGGACTCTGCACTTCAAGAACGTTTGTAACTTGAAGTGCAGTGTCCAATAAATTGAGTAGAATCCACGAAAAGTACTGGAAATACCAGAGGTCTAGAAAATAACATCTCTGTTATAGATTGTACAAACTGGATCTATTCATAACAAGAGGAAAAAGCAATAGGTAAAACACTGATATTCAAAAATATAATAAGGCCACAGAGGAAAGGAATATATTTTCAGTGACTATGGTGAGTGGTCCAACAACTGAAGAGCTTAAGAAGATTTAAATTAGATGATGAAGGGGAAAAAAAAAAAGCCAAACAAAATTCCCACTTCTAACTTTAAAAAGATATTTCAATTGTCTAAGAATAGAAGAGATTTAACTGGAAAAGTTACTGAAGACTTCAAGAGTAGGCTGGATTACCATCTATAACATATTGCATGTATGTTGCTTTGGGATCAAGATAAAGACTAGCTAGCCTCTTGAGGTCAATATGCTGTTCCATTTCCTTATGTTTCTACAGCTTCATAAAAAAAAAAACAGGTAACATCCCATTGGAGATAAATTCCACTCAGCTCCCACTTCAAAATAATCTGTTCCTAAGTAAGATAAACTACTACAACTGCTTTTATTTTCTCTGCAACTGCCTCAAAAAGAGTAAACATAATATATTAATAGTTTCTAAGCAAACAAGGTAGAATAACTTCTTTTTGTGAATTTCAACACACTGAATATTTTTAATCAGAACATGATGTATATTACAGTTCACGACAACAAGACAGCTCTGTCTGAAATGATGACTAAAACTTGAATACTTGCCACAGTAATTTGCCACACTAAATTGTCTGGTGACACAGCAGATAGGAAAAGGCAAACAAAAAGAAGACAGAATAATTTTTTTAAAAACCATCAGATACGGTAGAAAGAAAGATAGGAGGATTATAGATAGGGCTTTCGAAATTTCTTATGACCTGTCTTTCACATAGCTGCCTTACCGTACTAGCACTTAAAGGGCTGAGTCAAACGGAAGACAATGAACCTTTTGCCTGATTAAGGACATGAGAAGATTAAAGCAGTAATAATTAAAAATCAGAGCCTTAATACTTATACACTTAATCTCATTTGGAATAATCAAAGTGGCAGAATGAAACATTTATTCCTGCAGTATCAATTATTAGGTGCATGCATAGAATAATTCTCAAAGTAAATTCTAGTATAAATGTAAAATATTGACAAGGTAAGAGAGATGAGATTTAAAAAAATAGGTTTGAGTGATCTGTAAAATACTTGAACTTGGAAAAATATAGACTTCAAGACTAATTTAAATATTAATGGTTGATTTGTTCATTACAACTTTATAAGACTGGCTGTAAAAATTACCATTACAGTCTTTTTGACTTGCATTTTCAAATACTGTTGTGTGTAAATATCCCCATTGTGATATAATTTGTTGTTGAGTTGCTTTTGTTGTCTTTGCTGAAAATCTAAGTACCAATAAATAACATTTTTTCCCCCAACACCAATGGTAGACTTAAGAACTCTGTGCATTATTCATGCATTCCATTTTCTTCTAAAACATATTTTGTTTAGAATGTTATTCTTAGCTCATGTTTTGTTTCATTAGTATAAAGGAACATATGATCTGAAGTAACTTTTAGCATTTCTGCTGGAACATCTTGTTCATGTGCTTTAATCTTTTTGTGCTTAATAGCCACATCAGACTGAAGTGCTCAAACCACTAATCTAAATATTGTGTTATCAGCAGAAGCTGTCAAACCTGGATTTAGTTGCACTAGAGTTAGGAAGATTTTTGCACTGATTACTGCAGCTCACCTTTCCATAATTTTTGGTGCTAAAACTATTCTCAGATTTCAGATAAAAGTCAAACTAACATTTCTTGATAAACCCAAAAACCTCTAACTTGACTTTTCCCAGCAACTAACTTTAAAATCATCACAAAATCAGAGGGAGGAAAAACCTGCAGAATTAATAATCTTAAACTGTTTTATAATGCATTTTGGGTTTCAACGTTAAAGCCAAGCTTGAAGAAAAGAACCTGAATAGAGACAGATATTTATCTCAGAAACTTTGGTTGGAAACATTTAAATGCCTTCTTGGTTGTATAAAGCACTATGTGGGAACACCTTGGGACACTGTCTGTGCTCACCCATTGTAACGACACTTTAAGACCTGATCTGTGGATAGACGGCTCTTGGCAACAGATGTGAATGAACAGTCCTAAGCCAGTCTACCTTCTAGTGGGGAAAGGAAGAGATAAAGGTAACACTATAGGTTTAGACATCTTTGTTTAGGTTTATAAACATATTTGCTTCCCCGTATCCAAGTTCTAAATTGAGAAAACCTCAGAGAAATCTGAAAATTCTATCTGCTACAGTGAGAGGTTGAGTTTTTAACTGAAACCCTTCTATAAAACAAATGAGAAATACATAACAATCAAAAACTACCACCTACTCTGAACCATAGAAACATAACCATTTTTTTTTGTCACAGTTACACACTGTTACTTTTACTTAAAGATCTTTATTTTCCAAAACACAATTTCTAATTTAAACACTATACTAATAATGGTTCTTGTCAGAGAATTTTTATTATATAACTTGTGAACTTCTCTTCATGGTCTAACTTCAGAGTACTTTATTATTTTTAAAAGGCATCAGAAAATGGTTTAACTTTTATCCCACTTCTTTTACTATATGAACTTTCCTTAGGGGAGATTTACAGAACACTGTCCCAGTCAAGATGAAAGATGAGTGGAAGTAATTTGGGGGTGATAAAGTGTTATTTGATAGGTTTGCACTTTGTCACCTTTATCTCTACGATTGCTTAAACTTACCCAGCAATGCCATTTGCAGTGAGCCATAACCAGTATACTTTGTCCTAATGAATTTTGTCATAATCTTACACACAGCTGACATTTTGTAACTTTCAGCCTTTTAGCACCGTGTGCCATAATGAGTATAACCTTTAACATGTTACTTACAGGCTAGTGAACACTCCTGACTTCAATACCTCTTCTTGTTGAGCTAATTAGCAAGATGTGAGCTATGGGAATCCAGCTCATCCTATGAAATGTTAAACTAACCATGTCCATTGTTTATAAAGGACTGAGAGACCCTTTTGACATAAGATGCCCACAACAACACACACTCTGTGTGTAGGTCAGAAAGCACAATCTATAGCTGACAGTGCTTGGGTTATTTAGGGTTACACTAGAAAATACCACATATTCTAACAGAAATAGCGAGAGGTTTCAACTCAGTGTCATTTTTAAAATAATCTCAAACCTCTTTAAGAACAGAATGTTGCTATTGCTTCACCCTCTCTTGAAGCATAGCCAAGAAGGAATTTGTCACCTGCATAGCCGCAGACGGCAAGACTGTAATTTGGCAATGGAAATTAAAAAATACTGTCTCTAGTTGAAAAGACAGATAAAAGAGATAGGAAAATGATATGCAAATCCAGAAGTTGCTGAAGAAACCAGTTAACTTTCAGCCTTTTCTGAAAAGAATTATGGGATTTTGATGCATCATTTCTCATCTGTGTGGGAGTTTCTGGTTGATCCTAAATAATTCTATCACTGCTTCCCAAAACTATGCATCACACAGCATAGCACAAGCAATTAATGTAACCTCTGGAAGTACAGAAATAATTTATTCTTAATCTTGTAGTAATGCTACCAAACCATAAGGATTTCTTTTCTCTTTAAACTCAAAAACCCCAAATTTCTTTCTCAGTTCCTTAGAAGGAAAGCAAGGTGAGGGTCTTGTGTATATATCTAATAGTACAGGCCAACTGTGGTTTCTTGAAGGTATACAGTAGAGTTTGGAAAGTGTGGATAAAATACAAGAAAAACTGTAAGAAAATGGTGCTTGAATTCAGATTCCCCAAAGGACTATCATATAACATTAAAACTGATATGCTCCTGTGTGATAGCTAAGGGAAAAAAAGATTAAGGAATGTAGTACATGGTATAACTCTGATTAATTCATATTGGCTTTCTGGGAGATTCAAAGGCACAAACCCATACAAAAAAAAAGCTAAATATGATGACATCAAAACCTTTAATGAATTCAGGTGAAAAAAAAAAAATCTCAAAGGTTTTTTAAAAGTCTTATTGAATAGAATTTGGAAATCTGCCACAGTAGATACGGGTTAGTAAGTCAGAAATTTATTCAGGAGGCAAAGCTAAGCACCTTGAAAGTCAATATGTTAATCCTGAATTCAGTCTTCCCTTTAATAGTCACCTGGGGTGAAGTTTCTGTAAAACTGGTATCATAGGAATTGTACAGTGAGACTGAGTAATGCTGGGTTTTACCTACTGGGAGTCAGAAGGTATACTATAGAGACTGACTTTTATTAGGGAGCATTAACCTTGTGGTACAAATATTATTCTTTAGGGAGGCAAGAAAGTGGAAACAGAAGACCTCTTATTGCACTTAATGACTCATGGAGTACGCTGAAAAGTCAACAAATTATTAAAAAAAAAGAAAAGTTGTTTTCTAAAATATGTTAAATTAGAAACATTAAATTAAGTTTGACATACACAGCTAAGTAGCTAGAAATGAACTTAAAGAAAAAAAAAGTAATAATGTCAACAGCAGTAATGGTGAAATGAAGTTAATTTCGTATGCATATTTGTCTTGTAAATAAAGAATAATAATTATATTTTTTCCACACAGAAACTATTTTTCACTTATTACACCAGAACACTTTCAAGTCACAAGCTATTTAACCTTACCTTTGGCTTGGAATGGGGGGTCTATAAAAGTAAATTTTATTTATGTTGCATGAAGCCTTAAACTCATTTCTTCTTATAGACAGAAATAAAGACCATAATTGCATTAATTAAATATGAAGTTTGAAAAACTCTCACAGTCTTATATATTTCACAATGAATTGTTTTTTACTGAATTTCTTTTTCTTCACATGTAGGGAATTCCCTTGGGACTCTTGTTGGCTGACCTTTGGACATGCAATACTTAGAATTTTTGAGACAGCAGACACTGCTTTACAGTTACTGCAAACTATGGTAATGTTCATTTTGCTTCTGTTATTCTTGTCCACATTAAGGTTGTTTGTTTGTTTGTTTGTTTCTTAAATGCAGTTTATGAAAAGTATTAGGAATATCACCAATGTAGCAATAACCATACTCCATAAAATAATGTAGTCAAACACTTTGTAGAAAAAGTCTCAGAAATCAAAGCAATTATAAATTGAGGCTGTCGGAACACGCAGCACAAAGACTGACAGAAGTTACCAAAAGCCATTTTGATCAAAAGTCTGTAATGTAATGTTACATTACATAGTAACAGAAGAGATGCAAGACAGAGAATGCTGATATTCCAGTGCTAGACCAAACTAAAATAATTACATCTTCCCATGATAAGAGTTACAGGGCAAAGCCATGCATTATAAAGTAATGCACAGCCCTGGGAAAACATTGGTCTGGAAATAAATCTAGAAAATCTCATTACTTGTTCTAAGCCTGTAGCACATCCTGCTAAGTAGTCAAAAACATTATAAGGACACTATCAAATTGAAAATCTTATGCTATACAAATTGTCTTCATTAAGGCATATCTATTATTTTGTAACACATATCTAGTCTTCTGTTCATACTATATTTGCCTTTTGCATCTTCCAGTGCTACAACAGTATCAGGGTTTTCAATGTTACACTGGAGTACTTAGTTTACTGGATTTTTTTTTTCTACTCCATACAACAAAAGTAAATTGTTACATTTTCCAAATTTAAAACAGTTAATTCAGTGATGACCCGCTCTATCATGATGAATTATGTGAATCCTATTCTTGACCTTAATTTCTTGCCATTCATATTATAGTAACACTTTTCCTTGCTGAGATTTAAATAATTAGATTTTTCATAAATTAAAAATTACTCTTGGTAACTCATTAACAGTCTATTCTCCTACTCTCTCTTTCTAGTGCTCCTTCTCACAGCTGAAGAGGCTCTGAGAAATGTTGTGGTTTTTTTTTCTTTTACTCTCTTCTGATGAAACAAGCAGAATCAAACATTTACACAGACACTATTTGTTCTTATGCACTGAGTATATTTCATAGACTTGCACTTTAGCACGAGCACAAATATTTCATTGCTACTTCATGGTGCAAGCTGAATCTCCTAAGGAGCTGGATGCTTACCAAAGATAATATGATGAAGTATTATTATGTTTCCTCATCTGGAAACTGACAACTTTTCCTACCACTGAAATGTACGCTGTGCATTACAAATCTCTCCAAAATCCATATGAAGGAAAGAACAAGTGTACAGGTCAAAAAGCCATGCTGTAGGAAACTTGGAAAGAATCAGAGTCATAAACAAAATAGGTTTACAACTGCCTCCAAGAACCACTTCATCAAATTGTCATCCTCAGGGAAATAACAAAACTAATTACTGCTCTGGACTCAAAAAATCATTGCATGTCCCTTTAAGGACCAGTTTCCCCAAAGGTTTTTTCTTTTTTCTTCTTTTTTTTTTTTTTTCTTTTTTTTCCAGGAAAGTTCTTAACTGTCAAGAACATACACATTTCCATTCATCAAAAGAATAATAAAATATTTTTGCAAGAACCTGCTCTTTCCTCCTGTTAAGTGTTAACATATATTGAGAGTCTTCAACTGAGATGTAAATTTTAATATATTTTTGTACTAACTCAGGGCCAAAAACTTAAAAGATAACATCCTGGGGATCTCCTACAAAATGTAAACCAGATTCCGTACAGCAAAATACATATTCCTTCTACAGGTAATTTTCTTCATGGCACAACTACTATAGACCCTTGTGAATCACCTCTTTCTTTGGGGGATGAAAATATTGCTCCAGCAGGTTACAATAGTTAGTCTAGTTGCAAGAACAAGCTGAGGTGCATTTTGCTCTAACTTTGTTTTGTTTTGTTCTTTGAAGAAAACTTGTGCTTTGGAGTTTCATTATATAGTACAGGAAAGAGCTGAAGTATTAGCTGGACTACAATGCAAATACAGATGTGGTTCCACTGTAGTACTGTCTAGCCTTAGGTACATAGTAAGTAGTCGTTGTCCCAAATCCATTTTCTAAGGTCTCACAAATTAATACCTGACTCTGTCAGGGCTTCTTGACTTTAATAGGTCTTCAAATTGTGTAGGCATATATTTTCTAAAAGAAGTAGCAGAGCTGGAATCTCACTGGGCAAAACAAACAAAAGGAAAAAGTGCTTTTTCCACACTTTGCAGATGGGAAGCCACAGGTATTTAACATCATGAGAATATTAACAAATATTAACTTTTTTTTTTTTTTTTTTTTTCCCCCTGTGAGCAATTGTTTGACCTCATCTCTGTTCAATGATAATTTTCACACTGATCATGAAGGACTCCAGTTAAACTTCACGAGGAAGACTGTATGTAAAATTAAGCACTGTTCACCTGGGCTAAGTACAGTTTGCTCAAGGTCATATGAAATCTATTAACAAAAGTGGTATTTTGAGACCGCTAGTTAAAATCTATTGCCTTAAGCACCAGCTCTTCTTTTATTTAAACAATATTTTCATCCATATATACATGTGACTACTGAGAACTAACTGACCTAGACCTTCCTATCCTAGGAAGTAGGAAAGTAGAATTCAAAATGCAGGCTGTGTCTTTTAATTATAACCATGTGTGTGTTCATGTGTATAGAAATACATGCACATATACACAAGCATATGGACTGTGTGTAATTATGGGCTCTAACTCTCCAGTCAAGGTATATTCAAGTCTCTTGTTTCAATTTTGGACTGTTTTGGTAATGCGGAAAGATGTGTGGGTATATGCAGATCTGAAGGTGTCCGTTCCCTATTTGTAAGCTCAAATTAGACTGGCCTCAGTATTCACTGTTGCAAGATTGTCTCTAACTAAAGCTCTGTATGTTACCATTTGCAGTCACATACTCACATTCCTTTCTGAGAACACAGTGCTTTGCCATCTCATTGGACTTCTACTGAGAGACTCTACTTACCTCTCGTATCATCCTAGAACAATAACGGGTCTACAATCTACTACAAATGCTGAACTTTCATACTGTGAATATGGAACCTTGTCATGAAAATGCGAAGAGAAACAGTAAAAAATTACCAAGATAGTGCGTGAGGCAAGGATACATTTTCATCACTGCTGTACAGATAGAGCAAGAGTCAAGACTTTTAGGAAAAAAAACGTACCTAGCTTCCTAAATTCTGTTTCAGTATTGAAATAAGTGGTCTCACTATCAAACTGCTAGCTCTTGGCTTGATAAATACTTAATACTAAAAACTCTAATCCTTTGCAATGCAGTTTTGTGTTTGCTAGTGGAAATTATGAATCTCCAGAAGATAAAATCTGAGAATGACCCATCTCTCTCAGCATGCTTTGGACTCAATTAGTTTTGCAAATGTTTTAAGTCTGATCTAGCTGTATTCTAAAAGTGTATTCCAGCAGAAGTAGTTTTTGCTTTAAAAATATCCATATGCCACATGTAACAAAAACAAAATTTGACAACTTCTTATTCCCAAGGAATGTTTTATTTTCTCTGCATCTATACTCTCTGAAGAAAACAGATATAGCACATGAGAGATTAATCACAAAATCAAAAAAATCAACTCCAAACAGAAATTAAACCTTATTTTTTACAGTCAAGATTTTTAAGAGAAGAATATCCTATTCAATTAAAAGAGACTTCCCTGCCAAAAAACATATATTTTCAGTAAAAAAATAACCATTTTAGCATTATTTTACATATTTTTGGTACTGCAAACACTGTTCATCATACCTTTTAAAGAATGCAACTGAAAAATCCTTTGGAAAAAGACTGCTTTTCTCACAAAAGTAGGATTTTTCAGTACCTTTCAAGTCTAAGAAGTTGTAATATTTCTTTATGCTAAATTGACATTTCTTCACGGGGCAACTCTCATTAAAAATTTAATGGTACTTCATTTTGCTAAACTACTATTTCATCATAGTAACTCAGCATTGACATTTTCAAAACATATTTTGATGACACTTTCAATTCACTAACATTTCAGGTATCTTCTTCACCTGGTTTGCAGATAAAATGACTGACATTATTTTTGTCTCAGAGAAAACAAACATCCTGTTTTATGACTAATAAGAATGAAATTACATAAAACTTAAAAGCAGAAATGTATAAATCCAGGGTATTTTCCCAAAAAGTGTAAAGCTGAGTCTATTTACACTGGTATTGTCTTTTTTCTTTTTTTTTTTCCTTTATAAAATTGTATGTTTAAAACAGATTAAAGACACAGCATTCTTCAGAATACCACTTTTTTATTGTATAATGTTGGTTATACCCAGTCCTTGTGGTTCTCAAAAATTTGCCCATTCAAATCCATATTCACAAAATGTAAATTTATTTTTTATAGTTTATTTTGATTTATTTTTCCTTCTATATGTTTATTTACTTGAACATAGCAAGTTGTACTTTCCTCATCATTTGAGCAAGTATTGTAACTAGCTTTGAGGAAAACCAGGTATTCAAGATCTGACTGTCCACATATGTCCTGCTTTGTATTTGTTACAAACCTAGTGGGTCAAAGACATCCTTAATACCCAAAAGACCATTTGGTACATGCAGGACAGGAGTTGCACCAATGGATATAGTTGGACACGGCTGATATGTTTGCTCCTGTAACTACCCTGCACTTACAGCTACATCTAGGAGTTTGCAAGTCAGTAAATGGCACTGGAGTTTTTGGTTTTTGTTTTTTTTATAGAGCATCACAGAAAAAATCCAGCTAGTCACTCAAAATTCTTACAAAAACATACTTACTGAAAAAAAATCAGCTCTCAAAATACAGAAGGCACGGTAGCACATGTAAATAATAAACTGACAACTTAGTAAAACGCCAACCTTTCAACACACTCTGCAACCAGCGAATAAAGTAACCATCCTTAATTTGGGAAAGTCATTCATTACCAAAAAAGGTTCAGTTTGAAGGATGTAGGAACAAGGGAGATGAAACCAATAGTGATATTAATGGGAAATAAACAAACAGTATGAGCACTAGATATTAGTAACCACTGTTTCAAAATAAAACAAAACAATGCTGCTAACTTCAAAAACAGAATTTTGACACACCAGATTCTGAGCTGGTATTGTTGTTGTAGCTAAGGATTGAAAAAAAAATAAAACAAAACCAAAAAACCCAACAAACCCACCCCCAAAAAAACAAACCACCCAAAAATATGAGTGATAGAGATTGCTTTATTAATGGTTTGGTGATTTGAATGTCTTATTTTTAATTTAGGCAATAGCAGTAGATGCCGTGTCTGTGTTAAAAGATAAGAGCTAGAGTAAGAAATGAGGTTCATGTTCAGGTTTAGAAAGGCTAGGGTTGTACAGTCTGAACTGTTGCTAAATCCCGTCAGGTTGCCGGATCCAAGCTGACAGCTGACATCAGGAGATAAAATTGCCTTAGTTTTAGTTTTTAGTTTAGTTCTTACTCCTCCACTTCAATAAGGGCTGGGTTTGGGATTGGAATCTGAGAAAGCAAGGGATTAAATTAGTGCTGTAGTTAGTAAGAGCTATAGAAGAGAACTGAAAGCTGGTATAAGTACCTCTGAGTACCCAATTTTTCATTTCAAGTCTTGAATAGATTCCTAATCTTGGGTAAAGTTTACCAGTAGAATTGGAATTAGTTTGTAAGGCAATACAGCTGAAGAAACAGTTATTGATTAATTTTTCTAGGACTGTAATGATAAACAGAGTGCTACCATCAGGAGACTCAGAAAACTTAATTGAGGAGCATTAGTCTCCTTTCAAGCATGGAAGTATGATCTCTTCTCAAAATGAAGTTAAGGACAGTCCATGAAGGCAAGGATGCCAAAACTTGTTTGACAAGCCAACAGAAGTCAACTACTGACAGATGCGAAGCAATTGTATAGCTGTATGGAGTTTAAATACTGGATTAGCCATATCAAAAGGCATCCATAAAATTACTTGCACTGTCTTTCAAATTCCTGCCCACTTTCCTCATGCTGTGACTGTTAAATGTCTCAAAAGGACCATTCACACTAGTAGTGCAGCCTGGGGAAGATTTACTACCATGACAGCTGCTGTGCTATCTTCAGTGATTTGGGAGCAATCTCAGTTCAAGTTAAGTGGGACTGTTCTGATCATTGTGGAGCAACTGGTCAGATTTTCAAACTGCAGGAAGATGCCTTTGGGTAGGCTCCTTTATTAGGTCTTTTTATTGCTTGCAATTCCAAGTATGAGAGGAGTAAGTCTGAGGCCAGATTTGCAACTAGACATTTCCCTGTGAGTGCCATTAACCTTCCTACCTCCTTAAGCACCTATTTTGTTTGCTTCCTCAGTAAATCTTCCCTATGACACTGAAGGGGTTAGTAAGATATAGTGAGTGAGGAGATTGATAGGGTATACTACATTTGTTTTACTTTTCTAGGCCAGAAAGATAAAATAATTACAAAACCACTTATTTTTGTGGGTGTAGGAGCTCCATTTTCCCTCAGTATCTCTATGGTTTTATAGATCCTAAAGGCTACAAAAGTCATAATAGGATAGGCTCTTTCTGCTCATTCACTGCATTAAAGAGAAATAAACTAAGTGCTAATCCAGAATATGAACTTTTGTGTGAGTTTGTTATTAACAGCATTATTAAGAAATGTCATTTCAGCATTCCTGTTAAACTGAAAAGGAGTAGAATGTATAATCCTACCTTTTTTTTTTTTTTTTTTTTTTTTTTTTTTTTTTACACCAATCTGAAGAAGTCATACAATCTTAACTCTGACCTGAACACAATAGCCAGATGTTTAAGGTCTCTTGGAAAGACGCGATAAATCCATTAGCAGTTATTAAGCACAATGATCTGGAATGCAATTCCTCAGGAAATTGTTAATGCCATTGATTGGACATGTGAGGAAAGGATCATTCTACTCTGTTCTGCTCCTTTGGTATTTGTTTATCGGATGATGTGGAAGAGGTAAGGTATTAGGAGAGATGAGCCTAGAATCTGAACCAAAATAATGGTTGTTTTGTGCCTAAAGCTCAAGCTATATGACCAAGATGCATTGTAGCCATTAATTTTTCTGATATATCTAGGATACTGATAAAAAAATGCAGGTGATGGTAAGATAATGTGCAAATACAGCAACTGGTAAGTGGGTGACTCTTTAGAGCATGTTAAAGAAAGAACGATTTTGAAAATCCTTGTGCTCAAACAAGAATGAAGAGTGAAAAAATAACTGGATATGCTGACACCTACCTGTTGTGGAGCTCAAGGCACTAGTTCTCTGATCTGTGGAGAAAGGGCTATATAAGCATCCACAGATAAAGAGAGAAGCAATTCCACTAAACCGAATGCTAGTTAAAACAGCCTGACAATTCACAACGGCTGAAAAGGAGAGTGTTGATCAAGCAAATGCAGCACATTTGAGAGTTATGAGCAAACCAGGAAAAGACAGGAAGAAAAAAAAAATAATATTTTTTTTCATAGCCATCATGACAATCTGGTCCAAAGAAGAAAATAACAGAATGGTTTGGTTTGGAAGGGACTTTTAAAGGTCACCTAGTCCAACTCTCCTGCAGTGAGCAGAGACATCTTCAACCAGATCAGGTTGCTCAGAGCCCCATCCATCCTGACCTTGAATGTTTACAGGGATGGGGCACCTACCACCAATCTGGGCAACCTGTTACAGTGTTTCACCACCCTCATTGTAATATTTTTTTCCTTATATCTAGTCTAAACCTACCCTCTTTTAATTTAAAACCATAACCTCTTGTCCCATTGTTACAGGAGCTACTAAAAAGCCTGTCCCAATCTTTCCTACAGACCCCCTTTAAGTACTGAAAAGCTGCAATAAGATCTCTCTGGAACCTTCTCTTCTCCAGGCTGAACAAACTCAACCCTCTCAGTCTGTCCTCATAGCAGAGGTGCTCCATCCTTCTCATTATTTTTGTGGCCCTCCACTGGACCTGCTCAAACAGGTACATGTCTTTCTTTTGCTGAGGACTCCACAGGTGGACACAGTACTCCAGGTGGCGTCTCACCCAAAGCAGAGGGGCAGAATCACCTCCCTCGACCTGCTGGCCACGTTTCTTTGGGTGCAGCCCAGAATACGGTTGGTTTTCTGGGCTGTAAGTGCACTTTGCTGGCTCATGTTCAGCTTTTCATGCACCAGTACTCCCAGGTCCTTCTCCACAAGGCTGCTCTCAATCCCCTCATCCCCCAGCCTGTATTGATATAGATGTTGAGGGGTTGGAGCATGTCCAAAGGGAAACGAAGCTGGTGAAGGGCCTGGAAAACAAGTCTTACAAGGAGTGGCTGAGGGAGCTGGGGTTGTTTAGTCTGGAGAAAAGAGGCTCAGATGATACCTTATCGCTCCCTACAACTACCCGAAAAGCGGTTGTATAGAGATGGAGGTCAGTCTCTTCTCCCAGGTAACAAGCGATACAACAAGAGGAAATGGCCTCAAGTTGCCCCAGATTTAGATTGGATATTAGGAAAAACTTCACTGAAGGGTAGTCAGGCATTGGAACAGGCTGCCCGGGGAGGTGGTAGAGTCACCATCCCTGGTGGTATTTAAAAGATGGGTAGATGTGGTGTTTAGGGACATGGTTTAGAGGTGGAATTGGTAGTGTTAGGTTTATGGTTGGATTTGGTGACCTTAAGGATCTTTTCCAACCACTATAATCCTGTGAAAGAAAGTAAACTACGTTTAACATGGTTTATACAAAATCGTCCATATGAACTAATAAACACCTTTGTAAGAAGTTTGATTTACTAGCATATATTGCTTAGGAAAAAACTCCTTAAACTATAGTATTAGCACTTTATAGTATTGTCAAAGCTTTCACTAATTTGAATTTAGAACAGAATAGCAGATACATGCCCAAAGCAGCTTTCAAGCAAAACTCATTAGTCAAATATAAATATAAGTATGATTCATTGGAAGTTAAATTTAGGGATTATGTTATGCAACATATCAATCATTAAGAAATTGAAAAAATAGGAGCGATGAGCTCAAAAATGGTAGCATGGTATATGGTGTTGAGGACAGGCATTATAAAGAACAATCTCAAACCATTCAGAGGGAGGTAAAAAAATTATTTCACTGCTGCTTGTAAAAATGTTCAGAGACGTCAGTGTGCTTAGTTCATTAAAAAAAAATTTGAAAGTTGACTTGAACTTGACAGCAGTATACGAGCCTTCCAAAGGGAGAAAATATGAGCTTCTACAGGTCTCTCACACAAAAAGGCTTAACACAACTCAGTAGCTGTAAACCAAAGCCAGGCAAATTCAAACTAACCGTTAGGGAAAAAACTACCAAGAAAAATCATTCATTTTCTACCTCTTGATATGTTCAAATGAAAACTAGACATCTAAAAAAAAAAATACATATCAATCAAACACAAGTTATTCCATACAGTGCTTGAATACACTGGTGAAAGAACCATTTGCAATACACCTAAGATCAAAATATATATTCACAGGTCAAGTTTGGTCTTATATTTTAAACTCCTGGTTTCAGCAACTATGTATACATAACACTAAACAATGCTGTTTTGTTTCATTTTCTTTGTCATGAAATATTTTCTCAATCATACTAATCCTTGCTCTTGGAAACGTTTACAAAAAGAGACCCCCCATAGTGATATTTATGTTCCTTCTGAGCTTCAGATACACCATTTCTTACTGTTAATAACCTGAAAACTATATATAACTGTTTTACACTTCAAACTACTCCATTTACCTAAGATTTTTGTTGTTGTTGTTGTTGTTGTTGTTCTGCCAAATATGCATTCTGCAACTTTTCATTTGGGTACAAGAATATAACTTGAAGGTTTCTTTTAACAGAGATTCAAATTTTTTGTTATTCATTTTGATACTCCTTATTATTTCCACCCTCAGAAAGAGTTACAGAATGTTCGAATCACTGTAATTTTTTTCCATGACTTGCAGTTCACCCTATAATTCTATTCCAAATTACAAGATGTGTAAAATACATAACGAAATGCATGAATATTCTCAGCTCTATTACAAACCAATCTAAATTTTTTGGTATTTCTTTCTCAATACCAAATGTATTATGCTAAAAAATCCCTGGAGATACAATACTAGGACTCTGAATAAGGCAACAATTTTCCCTCTTACTCATACTTCTTTTTTGGAAATCTGAATGCATAAAGTTCTTGCAGTCCATTCTCCTGCACAGCGTTGTTTGGCACACTGGAGCTGTACACTTGAATTTACTATGAAAAAGTCTGATCTATCTATTTGAAAGCTTAACACTTTCAGCTTGGTGAATTTTTTATTTTATTTTTTTTTTAACTTTTAAGAATATCTTTCTATTTCATGCTGACATCATGGAATATTAAAAAAAAAAAAATTCAGCCACACTTCTGGTCAGTCAACCATCTTTCTTTAACTGCTTTCGAGGCCCTGCCGCTACCGCCTGCCAGCCTAACAGCACGCACATCATATACCTGGGAACTGTTGAGTGAAAAGAGTTGTGGTCTCTGCCAATCCAATAGAAAAGTCTCATCTTGACTGAACTATACTATTAGCCAAAATAGCTTTATTGAACTGTTCTTTGTTCACCATGCCTTGGATATTAACAAAGGCATCCAGGCATGCTAGAATCCTTAGTGAGCTAGTGGTAGAGTTTCAAAACATTTTGAGTATTATTCTGCATCTGCACATAAATTAAGCAACTTAAACACAAAGTTTTATTTACTTGCTTTTGTGCTACCCAAATGTTTCCACTTATTCAGGAGAAGCACAGTAAAATGTTTATTAAGCAAATGTTGTATAAACTTAATTTAATCAAATACTTCACTATAGAGTTGATACTTATAAACAACAAAAACAGTCAACTGCAAACACAGATTATTTTGACCCTACTCTCATGAAATATAGCTTGCTTCTCAGGCACGTATGACTTCTGTAGTGACTGAAATGTGCTGAATAAAATGTGTAAATAGGTTGTAACTCATTTTTTTATGAAACTCTTACTTTTTTCCTCTTCATGTTCATATTAATAGCGAATTTTTTCCCATCTTTAAAATTATTAACTCCTTTGTGAAATTTATTTACTCTGTAGTTTCTAATTAAAAATAAGATACTTTACTTTTTTTGTGCTTCAGTCACAGAAGTTATGATTATATTATATTACAAAATAAATTATATTACAATTATACTTGTGTAATATATGTAAGATTTACTTCTGCCTTCAGGCATCTGAATGAAAGAAACCAAACTGCAAAAATGCTAGTGAAGAGCAGGCAAAAACAGTATGACAAAAAAAAAAAAATCCAGACTAGTTAATTAAAACCTGTTAAGGTCACTTAGTTCTGATTTAGATTATATATATGCATGAAGATTTACCTGTCTACTCTAGTAACTCTCTGTCTACACTAGGAAAAAGTCATTTTCCAGGATCAGAGCCAGCATTACCCAAATTACAATCATATTTTTCTCTCACAACATGTTAAAAAATTTAGATTTTTCATAACTGAGACTATTATCTGGATTGTCCTGCTATTTAATAAATGAAGGGACCACATGTAAATATTAAATTGGTTAAAAACCAGCTACAGAAAACATGGTAATCACCAGAGAAGAGCAGACACAAATTCTGAAAACACAAAGCCATTTTTTACATCTATAGACATAAAAGAAGCATGTTACCTATTGCATGAGAATATTTATTTAATATGAAAGATTCTATTTTGTATATACAATAGGTATAAAACAAAGACTTTGTCATATTACAAAGGTAAAGTATGCGGTGAACAGCTTTTTCTTCATCATTTGTAAATATCTAATTTACTATCCTGAAGACTAGAAAGTAGATTTGCCTAACTCATATTATTAAAACTGTCTTTCACAAAACCATTATAAAGATCACTATGTCATCTTAATAACCTACAGTGGTCACAATTTTAGTGAAAGAAAGAAGATTAAAGAAGGATTTTGTGCCCATTCTCTGTATAGATAAATCCCTAAACTCATGATTAGTCATAAAAGCTGCAGTCCATTAGCTAAACACCATAATAAGAGACTACTATCTTGATTACATAATATTATTTGAATGGCTGACTATCGGAGTGTAGCATTTTAAATTGATGGAAGAACACTCACTGTTTGTTAACATTTAATGCTCATCAAACAGCATAATTTTTAAAACTGAAAAAAAAAAAAAAAAGCTTCTAGAACCGTTTTTCTAATTCTAAAGTCAGTATTGGAAATTGCTATAGTTTCTTCTTTTTTTCCAATCAATGAAATAGCAACAGATTTGGAAAAATTCATGTTTCAGAGTTTCTTTGGATTCACCAGGATAAGCTACTAGCAAGAGCTACGAGGCACATGGTAGTATTACTAAATGGCAAAGAGGACACCATACTCAAGGCTTAGCTTGCCTTTACCATCAAACCACTGAGCTCTTTCTAGTAAATGATGTTTGTTTGTTTGCTTACTGTAGCAGGTGAGTAATTTTATAAAATAGCTTTGCATTCATCTTCCTTTCATTCACTTGCTAAGAATCACCAGGAAGGTTTCACAAAGCAAACACACATAAGATCTATTTCTTTTTTGTTCATTGGTTCCTGTTGTTATTCTTCATTTAAGATGGTGGATTGGATCTTAGATAAATAGGCAAATCTCTACCAAAGGTAATTAGAACAGGAGGAAGGTATAATAAGCAACAAATTATTTCAAGCAAAATACAAAAGATGGATGGGTAAGCAACTGATGTGTTTCTTTTTTTTTTTTTTTTTTCTTTTTTTTTTTTAATTTGAGAAAAGGCATTAGCAAAATGTTTTTCAAATGTAACTTTTCCTAATTTTTCCACAGGCATCAGTAACTATATATTACAATTTTTCAGCTACTTGCACTGTAGTTACATGAGATATTATTTTAAATACAGCTAAATCAAACAAATGTCTGTGGATTCAGCTGTGGGTTAGGCTAGCAATGACAAGTTGGTGTTAGCTCAATACACTGAATGCTAAAATCTTTGTGAACCCAGCCAGGATAATTTGTTTAAAAGCAGTACACTCTGATCACCAGGTGATGGAAAGCCTCTTCCTTCTGGATACAAACGCTAAGAGGATGAAGAGGAAATATTTAGGGCATTAAAACTAAATCTCTTTTCTTCCTCTCCTAGAAATTAATAAGAAGAATACAAATTACAAATCAAATTTGAAATAATATATGCAGGATTTTCTATGGTATCATTTAGTTCTGTCTCACAGAACACCTTAACACAGCTCTTAATTTTCAATCTAATGTAGCAGATAGGAATGCAGATACAGAGTTTATCATTTTTAATTAAAACACAAAGCATACCGTGCAGCATGTGCTCATAATTTATTAACTTCAGAAGTAATATGTTCCATATATGTGACTGAAATCTGTACAAGTAAAGAAAATGAGTCATATGCATGAATCATATATAACTAAGAACTGGGATCAACAGGCTAAGAGCTTTCTCTGCTTTACTACTTGAAAGGACTAAACCAAAGAACAGTTTCTGACAGTTTAAGCACATCATTTGTATCTCAGTTGCATCAGCAGCATCAAATCTCTGCCTCATTTTACCCTAAAGCATCATTAAATAAAATTGCACAGTAGAAAGTAGACTTTTTGATTAAAAGCATGTCTGCAGGAATTTTCAACACAGTTACAAGTATGCAGCAAATAACTTTGGTAATCAAACTTTTATGGAATAGGACTTACATGCTTCTTGGTTTTATTTTTTTTTTTTTTAAGTGATACTTATTTTTCATGGAAAACCCCAGATTGTTTAGTTATTTTTGCTGTGCTTTATGAAATCACATTTTTTGTCTTCAAACCATGGGATCAAAAATGGTTTTGCATGAATAGGGGTTAGAGTTACAGGTTACTATTTTATCTTAGGGATGGAGAGAAAGCAATAATGGACAATGAATAATGGTGACTAAAAGAAAGCATACAATCTGGATAGAACCTAAATAAAAACTGCAGCAAAACCTTCACAATTCTTAAATGTGGGAAGCGTTACTTCTGATTTTAAAACAGCAAATACTGAACACATTCTGAAAAGGACCATAAAAATCAGCAAAAGTTGTGGATGTATGCAAACACACCTAAGAGACTAAGATTATAACATTAGGATAGTAGTAGAAGTGTAAAATTCTGAAAATTTAGATGAATCTAAGAGAATGTAAATTTAGATGAAGTATCAAGAAAACTTACAGTGATACTCAATCAGAAATGTTATGTGGAGAAAAAATGATGGAAATTCCTTTTTGAGCTAGTTAAAATTGGCAATGAGCTGGAAAATACGTTAAAGGAAAAATCTGGTGCTGAGATGTAATTGAGGAAGGATACATTGATGGGAAGACAGATCAGTTTGTTTCTTATATCTGATTTCTAAAGCACTGTCAATATCCTGCAGGAATATGTCACTAATGCTTTGCAGAATGTATGTTAAGGACTAGGAGACAAAATATACACTGCACTCTGCGTACTTCACCTTTTTCTCAATGACCATCATCATGGCTGATGAAGTCTGCAGTCAATGCCAAAGCCCTGACTTCTACTTTGCCTCGTGATGTTTCAGTGCTTGAATGGATTTTACTACTATCTGTTTTGGAAGCTTTGCAACTCCACTTCTTCCAAACCAATAAATACATTTCAAGGATTTTTATGGGTCTTGTAACATTTTGAAAAAAGCCATCACCATGCCAATTTACAAGGCAACGCAATTCTGCTTAGTGAATAAATTTCTGATGTTTTATATCTTTCTGGGACAAGACAGGACACCACAAAGGTTATAAACCCACAAGCCCTGACCCTTGCTATTGGTAATATTGCTGTCAGAAGTAGGGATGTAACACACATAGATCAGCATCAGAACTACATAATTTAGCTGTAAAATCACTCATTGGATTTATACACCACTCTGAACACAAGAAGTCTCCTTGATTTAAAAATATACTGGACACATTTCAGAGGAGAAGGTCCCCTGTGCTATTGGGACAGTATTCAATTCTTCTATAGATAAAAGGAACAGCTTCAGTCCTTAAAAATCAGCTTCAACTCCAACAGAGCTTAAGAGCAGAGGGGTCATCAGTACAGGTATTCACAGCAAACAAAGTGAGCGTAGCAGCCCTTTGCTTCTCCCCTGTCATGCTAATAGTATTATTACAAACAAACAATGAAGCCAAGAAAACAGTGAAATGGTTCTTGGCTGCTTAAGGTATCATTAGGAAATAGGATTATTACCTTGAGCAGATTACAAAGACTTTGTCGTTCTAGTCCTCTCATCTGTTTTGGATTAGCCAATTAAACCCTTAAATATCACAATGGGTTTCTTAATGATTTGGTTCATATATCATTATTGATCATAAATTTTCATAGCTCTATTGCATCATTTTGACAGACATTTTATAAGCTTTAAAAATACAAATACAAGTCAAATTTTTGCTAATGTATATCCTTATATATGACATGTAGTGCTCTCTCCTGAAAAGCCAAAGCAAAAGCCACTTCTACTGGACAGGCAGCACTCTATAATAATTTGGCAGCAAAAAGCATATCTTGACAACATGTAACACTAAGGCAATACCTCATATCAAACACCCAATCAATTCTCTGCTTGCAAAAGCTAGTGAAAAAAACCCCTATTCCTATGAGATAAATCAAATTGTAAATTTATGCTAATATCTGATGTCCCCTTTTAGACATATAAGCTGGAAAACACCTGATGACATCTGTGCTTTAGTGAAGTGTACATAAACATGCAGGAGCTTAAACATCTTTCATCCACCTTTTAGTCTTATGATACAACAAATCTAAATAATAGCTTCAACACCAACAGTTTCAGTTAAATCTTGAAACAGACTTATGGTATTAATATTCACTTTCATGCCAAAATCACTTACAGAAAAAGCTTTTAAAGCTTTTACATGTAAATTAATCATCTAAATTATGAAATCTCTTTAGTGTATATTTAGTAATATAGTGAATATTTATCCAGAAATATTCATCTAGAAATTTAGCTTACAGGCAATGTAACTTTATGACAAGTCTCACAGTATTCAACTCTTTTCTTTCTCAATAATTCATGATACTGGAGTCCTGAATTTACATGAGAATTTCAAGTTTCAGTTAAAACCAATCGAATGAGTTTCACAAGCAAGGAGAAAATTATTTAATCCAACATTAAGAAGCAAATACAATATTTTCCTACAAACTAACCAAATCTTATGCTCCCTTACTGACAAGGCAACAATCATTCATCATGTTAACGTGCAGAGAGAATGCTGTAACATACCCACAGATGCAGAGCAGCATCATATCACTAGTTAAGAAAGAAAAAGGAACTTTTTTTAATGCAGATACAGCATTTAAACACTTAATTTTCAAGAGTGTAATTTCCTGTATTTTAGAAACTTACTACTGTAGGCATTGACGTAAGATGTAGCCGAACAGATTCTGATCAGATTTGAAACTTCCTGAACTTGATTCACACTATTATTTCAATTTGATTTCCTACAGCTGGTCTGAAGAGGAGTAAAGAGCTGATTAGATTGGAGATTGAAACGTTTTCAGCAGGTGGAAGTAGAGAGCAGAAAAAAAACCCATGCTGGCTTGTACACAAAGACAGTTTGGGGGCTGATCTTTTCTTTTTGAAAAGCTTTTTTAGCTCTCACTAAAACCATTTACAAAATCTAAGGAATAATTTACTATGGTTTTACTAAGTTATATAAGGCCTGTGAAAGACTTAAGAACTATGTTTTTTCACAAGAGCTCAGTTGTCTCCAGTAGGACAGTCCCTACTTTAGTACTTATCTTCCATTTTCCTTCTTGTCTCTGAAATCACACTACTTACAGTTTAAATTATTACATAAAAAAACCCCAACAAAAACCCAAAAAAACCCAAACACCAACACCACTACTTCACATTGAAGTAAGATCCCCTACGCGGACTGAGTACAGAGTATTTCAGCTAAATTCTGGCTCAGCCCTATGGCAATTGGGACCCAGTAGCCTAGAGCACTACAGAAAATCATCTTACTGGAAGAGGACAAACTGCCTCAGGACTGCTGACATACAAAGCATGTGATACAATGGCTTATGATTAAATGTCTGAATTATATATGCCTTCTGCTTCTTCCTAACATTGTCACTAAAATCACAGAATTGCCTGGATTGGAAAAGACCTTTAAGATCATTGAGTCCAATCATTGACCTGACATTGAAAAGACCCTAACTAAACCATGTCCCTAAGCACTATGTCTAGATGACTCTTCAATCCCTCCAGGGATGGAGACTCCACCATTGCCCTGGGCAGCCCATTCCAATGCCTGACAACCCGTTCAGTAAAGAAATTCTTCCTAATACCCAATCTAAACCTCCCTTGTCACAACTTAAGGCCATTTCCTTTTGTCCTATCATTGTTACTTGGCTGAACAGACCCCACCTCTCTACACCCTACTTTCAGGTAGTTGTAGAGAGCAATAAGGTCTCCCCTCAGCCTCCTTTTCTCCAGACTAAACAGCCACAGCTCCCTCAGCTGCTCCTCATCAGACGTAGGCTCTAGATCCTTCACCAGCTTTGTTACCCTTCTCTGGACACACTCCAGCACCTCCATGACCTTCTTTTAGTGAGGGACCTGAAAATGAACACAGTACTTGAGCTGCAGCCTCACCAGCACTGAGTACAGGGGTAAGATAACTTCCCTGGTCCTGCTGGCCACACTATTCCTGATACAGACCAGGACGCTGTTGGCCTTCTTGGCCACCTGTGCACACTGCTGACTCATGTTCATCCAGCTACCTATCAACACCCACCAGGTCCTTCTCTGCCAAGTGGCTCTCCAGCCACTCCTCCCCAAGCCTGTAGTGCTGCCAGGGGTTGTTGTGGCCAAAGTGCAGAACCCAGCATGTGGCCTTATTGAAACTCATGCAATTGGTCTTGGCCCATCGATCCAGCCTCTCTAGATCCCTCTGGAGACCCTCCCTCCCCTCAAGCAGATCAACACTTTTACCCATCTTGGTGTCACCTGCTAACTTACTGAGGGTGCACTCAATCCCCTTGTCCAGATTATTGATGAAGATGTTAAACAGCAGTGACCCCAGTACTGAACCCAGGGGAACACCACCCATGACTGTCCTCCAACTGGATTTAACTCCATTCACCACCACTCTTTGGGCACAGCCATCCAGCCACTTTTTTACCCAGCAAAGTATATGCTCTTCCAAGCCATAAGCAGCCAGTTTCTCCAGGAGAATGCTGTGGCAAACTGTGTCAAAGGCTTTACTGAAGTCCAGATAGACAACACCCACAGCCTTTCCTTCATCCACTAAGCAGATGACCATGTTTATATCATAGAATGGTTAAGGTTGGAAGGGACCTTAATGATCATTCAGTTCCACCCCCCCTGCCATGGCAGGGACACCTTCCACCAGACCACATTGCTCAATGTCTCATCCAACCTGACCTTGAACACTTACAGGGAGGGGGCATCCACTATTTCTTTGGGCAACCTGTTCCAGTGTCTGACAACCTTCACAGTCAGAATTCTTCACAGTCAAGAATTTCTTCCTAATATCTAATCTAAAACTACCCTCTTCCAGTTTAAATCTATTACCCCTTGTTCTATCACTACCTGCCTTTGCAAAAAGTCCCTCCCCAGCCTTCCTGTAAGTCCCCTTCAGATACTTGAAGGTCACTATAAGGTCTCCCTGGAGCCTTCTCTTCTCCAGGCTCAACAGCCCCAACTCTCTCAGCCTGTCTGTCTCAGCCTTGTAGAAGGAGATCAGGTTAGTCAGGCAGGACCTGCTTTTCATAAACCCATGTTAACTGTGCCTGATCATTTCGTTGTCCTGCATGTACTGCATGAGGGCACTCAAGATGATCTGCTCCATCAGCTTCCCTGTCACCAAAGTAAAACTGATAGGCTTGTAGTTTTCCATATCTTCCTTCCGGCTCTTTTTGTAGATGAGTGTCACATTGGCCAACTTCCAATCTGCTGGGACCTCCCCAGTCAGCCAGGACTGCTGAAAAATGATGGAAAGGTGTTTGCTGAACGCCTCTGCCAGTTTTCTTAGAACTCTTGTGTGGATTCCATCTGGTCCCATAGACTTGTGCACATCCGTGTGGTGCAGCAGGTCACTGACCATCTCTTCCTGGATTGTGGAGGGATCATTCTTCTCCCAGTCTCTGTCTTTTAGCTCAGGGGGTCGGATTCCCAGAATATAACTGCTCCTATTATTAAAGACTGAGGCAAAGGTGGCATAAAGCACCTCAGCCTTTTCCTCATCCTCAGTCATCATGTTTCCTCCTCCATCCTCCTCCATAGAGGATGGAGGCTCTCCCCAGCCCTACTTTTGCTGATAATTTATTTATAGAAAGATTTCTTGTTGCCTTTTACAGCAGAGGCCAGATTCATTTCCAGTTGGGCTTTGGACTTTCTAATTTTCTCCCTGCACAGCCTCACAACATCTTTGCAGTCATCCTGTGTGGCCTAACCTTCTTTCAAAGGCCATAAACTCTCCTTTTTTCCCTGAGTTGCAGCCAAAGCTCCCTGTTCAGCCAGGCTGGTCTTCTTTACCACTAGCTCGTCTTATGGCACGTGGGGACAGCCTGCTTCTGCGCCTTTAAGATTTCCTTCTTGAAGAACGTCCAGCTTTCCTGGACTCCTTTGCCCTTCAGAGACGTCTCCCAAGGGACTCTCTCAACCAGTGTCCTGAACAGGCCAAGGTCTGCCCTCTGGAAGTCCATGGTTGTGGTTTTGCTGACCGACCTCCTTACTTCACCATAACTGAGCACTGTATCATTTCATGGTCACTAAGCTCAAGTCAGACTCTGACCACCACATCTCCCACCAGTCCTTCTCTATTGGTAAACAGCCGGTCAAGCAAGGCACCTCCCCTGGTGGGCTTACTTACCATCTGTGTCAGGAAGTTATCTTCCACACACTCCAGGAACCTCCTAGACTGTTTCCTCTCTGCTGTGTTGTATTTCCTGCAGATGTTTGGTAAATTGAAGTCCCTCATGAGAACAAGGGCTAGTGATTATGACGCTTCTGCCAGCCTATTGTAGAATGCCTCACCTGCCTCTTCATTCTGGTTGGGTGGTCTATAACAGACTCTAAGCAGGACATCTGCCTTGTTTACCTCCCCTCTTATCCTTACCCATAAGCACTCGACCTTATCATCACAATCATTGAGTTCTATGCAATCAAAACACTCCCTAACATACAGAGCCACCCCACCGCCTCTCCTTCCTTGCCTATTCCTCCTGAAGAGCTTATAGTCATCCATTGCAGCACTCCAGTCATGAGAGTCATCCCACCACGTCACATTTCTTAGATATCTGTCTTTACTGTCTCTTTTGTCAGGCCTACTATTTCAATCATTTGTTTGGCTGGCAATAAATGAACCATCACTCAAACGATACCTCTCTTAATCATTCTTCAAAGTCCAAGTCTGAGAAAAATTTTCAAAACACTTTCAAACATTAATAATTCCCTTTGTTACAATAAACATTTACTTCTTTGTTAGTGGCCAGTGAAAAATAGTGAAAAATATTTGCATCTGCAAATATCTTCCCTAATATGCTGAAATCATCCCTATAGTATGTATGCATGGAATATTCTATAAAGCACAATTCACCCTACCTTTAAATTGTTTATTTTGTTAGTAAACCTAGATAATTGTTGCAATTCTTCTATTACTTCAGGAAGGAGACGATACAAAAGATGTTGTAACTCTGATCTTAATGTTATCAGCTAATTTCAAACTACAGGGTTCAGTCCTGCACTGCCATAATCAAAAGTATTGGGCACAGATTAAGAGTTTAAAATACACACTCCAACCAAACATTCTGATCCGGATTAGTTTTACGTCTTTACAATTTCATTAAAACTTCATTGAAATAATGCAAATGGAACAGCCAAAACGATTCAATAAACAGACCCCTTTTTAAAAATCTAGTCTATTTCTCTAGTTGACTGAATCCATTTATAATATTAAAGCTAAAAAAAAGAACAAACAAAAAAATAACCCAACAAAAAACCCAAACCAACCAAACCTCCCCCCTAAAAAAACCAACCAAACATAAACCCCCCCAAAACCTTGTATTTACAGTTCTTAATGGTTTACTTTTCTTCAGTTCACAAAAGCAAACTAGCAGTTCATCAGGTAATCTTAGCACTTCTGAGTACAAAAAAAAGGCTATGCCAATAAAAGCAAACTGGAACACAAGGAGTTTTCCACTCTTATGGTACAGATGCATTGAGAGGTGAAGAAAGCTTATTCTCTCTTCTACCTTAAAAGCAGCAAAGTTATGCCCTCACAAACTTTTCCTTGTGACACACAGACCATGTTATAAAGACAAACTAATCCTCCTCAGCCGTCTGCATATCTCCAATATCCAGCATGACCTCAGAGGTCACAAAACCAAAAGAGGACCAGAGTGAGATCCTCTTTTATACAGAGAGAAATAAATATTCCTCATTCAAACCTGTACTTTTTTTCACATATATTACAGGACCATGATCACATTACGCAAGACGGGCTGAGCCTACAAGCGTGCATAGCGCCCTGATAAACACATACACAACAAATATTTTGCAGGTGGGACACAGGAAACATTTCTTTTTCTCTCCAGAATTTTTGAAAATCGGAAGCATGCATGTAAAGGCATGTCTGCCTACATCTACACAGTTCAACAGAACCAAGCATGTATTCCTTTTCTGAATGTTTCCTACAGTACTACTGGAAAACCCTTACTGTGGATACAATTTCCACTGCAAGACTCTCTGGCACGGCAGCCATGCAGTGCGGCCTCCAGGAGCTACTGTGAAGTTGGAAGTGACATACGAGGGCAAGTAAAGAGGAGCAGCAACTTTCATCTTTGTTACCAGACAATTCTGCCTCCAGGGCAGGCCTTTAACTTCACAGCAGATATTTTTTCATGTCAGGCCCACAGATCAGCATCCAAAACCCAGCAAGACCTCCTGCCTAGAGTGATAGCTCTGGCTTCAACATATAAACCCAGACCACACTGTGTCTTGAGGCAGGAGCTGTAACCACCCTTTTCTTTGTTGCAATGATTTAACTTCCATTTCCAAGACAGCCAGGTATGCAGAGCTCTGTCTGAACCGCAGTATTACGCTGATGAACCCTCCTGGCAGACACGAGCTCCCTGCTGCAGCAAGCTGACAGGCCAAGGCAAGCAGCGTGGCCACACTGGTAACCTGGAGGTCCTGTGGGCCCTGGGGCAGAACTGTCAGCACCGTCACCTTCTGGGACATAATCACCCAGCTATTTTTTCAACCTCAGCAGCTCCTGACTCGGCAAAGCTGCACAAAACCAGCAGCTGCAATCCTGGTTTGGAAGCACACTGGCAAATGGCACCTGGTGTGCCCACTGCCTGTGGGGCAGGTGCTGCTTTGGAAGCAAACGTGCTGTACTTCACAGCAAGGACTTGACTCCCCTTTTCTGGCAGCATAATGAAGTTCCGCCCTAAAGCACTAACACTGCAACTTCTGCTTTTCAAGGTAAATCTCTCATTGCTAAGCAATCTGCACTACAGGTAGACAACGCTGGGAAGGAAATTTGGAGGCAGTGATGCAGTGCTTCCCTAGAAACAACAAGTGAAACTAATCTGTGAGAACTAGTGAAACTAATCCATAAAAATCCATAAGATTGGTCATATGAACTGAACACTGGAAGGAAGGACTTCAACAAGAACCACAGCTTCCTTCTGAGAGAAATCTCTTATCTGGTCCTTAAAAGAGCATCACAAGTGAGAAACAGAGTTGCTTCTACAGAATGTGGAAAGCCCTTTCCTGATCTCATATTGTATTCATTAAAATACTGTATTTTTCCATGCAAGGCCCAAATTAAATATAGTCCTTTGTTTGCTAAAATAATATTTTTCTTTTCTAAACCTGCAACAGATTCTTCCATCTTTATTCAAAATAAACAAAGCTTTGCACTGTATTGATTAAACTCACACCATCTAAGGTAAATGCATGTGTGAAGACATCTGTTTAACTATAAAAAAAATTTTCTATGAATACATGTATTTACAGACACACATTTAAACTAACAAGTTGTAGCACCTTCACAGACAAGACACTACTCAAAATAGTGGAAATTATGGTTACTCATGACTGGTTTTAGTGCATTACAAGTGTTGTAGCTGTTAACGTTTCACTGGATGATTTGCTGTTTCAAAGCCACAAGGACATGATCTAACTCAATTATAACCCACAGCTGACCTGTGAAGCTATATCAGCTGCATTTACAAAAGAACCACGAGTACCACAAAATAACTCGGTACACATGAGTCTGATTTTCATGGTTCACGTGTCATGTTTCACCGGTCACAGAGATACCTCTAAAAGGAGATTTTGACAGACTAAATAGAGTATGTAAGATTAATAGAGCAAACAAAAACAAAATAACACTTTTTTTCTTGTAAGTACAAGAGAGAAGATTTTTTTATTTTAGAAAATCTTTGTACCACATCACAACATATCTTTCTCAATGGAAACAAACACTTTTCCTCCTAGATGTTCTACTTTTCTCAAACCACATGAAGTGCTATATACATTACTGTCATACTATCTGCGAAGATTTCATCAGACAATCTATGTCAGTTTGTAATTTATGCAGAAATTGAAATTCCATTGTAAGTACTGTGTATAAATAAGAGAAAAACTATCAAATATCCAAGAAAATATATTTTTTCTATTATTATATTTCTCCCCC
>NW_010307039.1:0-19044 GCF_000700745.2 Antrostomus carolinensis | reverse complement strand
CCCTTCTAGTCCTCATACAGTCCTGGGAAGCAGTGAAAGAGATGGAGGAAGAAGGAACTAGGGCACATGTAATCCTGAATGTTTACAATGGTGTTAATTAAATTGCATAGTTCCCAGCAATCCAATGCTGCAATCACACAGCCATACAGGAGCAAACATCTGGTGTAAGTTGTCACTGAAAAATAGCAGTAATATTAAAAAACAATAGTTAATGAACACTGGATCTTTTGGATATTTCAAGACAATACAAAATTGATGTGACCTTGCTAGCTACTAATTTCAGTAGCAGCTACTCTACAGCCAGCTTGAAATTACTGAGTGCAAAGTCTTTATATTTATAGTACATTTATACAGATATAAAAGTATTTGGATGTTATATAAACATTTATTTTTTTTTTCCATCATTGATCTACTTTTCTATATGAACCCAACAATTTATATACCAACAAAGTGTTCCTTGAGATGAGGTGGCCATATCTACCATCACAATATGAGTGTGCATATTATCACTGTGAATGCTGACATGGGCTTCTGCTCCTCAAAGACCACATGCCTTGTGTGTGTGTGTGTGCATGTGCACATGTGTGTGAACACGAGCATGTGTAAAATTGTGCTTAGAGGCATGTCACAACATCCTCAAGCATCCCCATTAACCTGAGGTGACTTAGCCTAGAGATTTCTTTTAAAAGAGAAATTAAAATCCCACAACTTCATAATAAGACTGCACTACAATTTTTTGGCTGGAGTTTGTAGAAGCACTATTTCGCACAGCTCTCATGGATTTCAACATAAGCAGTGTCTGTTCAGTGCTTGCAAAAATGAGACCACATGAATTTATCACAATATGACAAGAATTCAACCCATTGTAATCCAAGAGGTCCTTTTGAAGTGCCAAAGGCCAATAAAATAGGCTTAATTTAAACAAATGCTACAAGACAATTGTTCTGCAGTTCCCTAAGAAAAATTTTTTCATTACTAACGCTAGAGTTATGTCTCAGCTGGAAAATCTCTAACTTATTCTTTTCATTGTGAGTTAACAAGAGCCTGAATTTCTAATAGTAAGCTGTCAAGACCCCTAGATTTAAGGGAGAATTTTACCCATCATTACATATATATGAAAAAACAGCTCCTTCAGAGAAGAAAAAAGCTATGATTTTTTAGATATCTTCACAGAATTATTGTTGATGGGACAAGATTATTATTAAAAGATAACTTACTTTAAAAACAGATAGAGTGTATTTTTAAAACTGGTTTACTGGAAGACTTGAATCTTATGTAAAACAACATGGTACTTACAGATGTCGTCCCAGTGCTGTTAGTATTGTAAAACTAGAAGCTAAACATTCAAAGCAGAAAAAACATACCCCTCTCTAGTCAAAGCTCTTAGTAGGGTGATAAATATTTTGGAAGTGATTATACATTTGCCAAGAGACTCTGTTTATTTAAAGCCATTAAGGGAGAGTATAGCTGCCCATGGATATTAAGATTTATCTCACCTGATTTTAGACTGCTGCACTACAGACATCTGGTTTTGAGCTAATCACTCTGAGCTCTCTTCAAAATTGTTAAGGATAAACAAACACCTTGTGTGATTTATGTGGCCTGTTTCAAACATCTACCTCAGGATGAGATGAATTATATCTCAGAAGCGCTTATTTTTCTCCATTTGCTGTAAAAATTATTATAAGGATAATAAGCTACATGCACAGTTAAAAAAAACACACAACAAAAACAAAACAAAAAACCAAACAATGTCTACAGTTTGCTGGGATGTCGCTTGTAAATAATAAAGTGAGCTTATATCCAGCAAGGTTGTCAATATCCTAGAGAAAGCCTACCGCATATATCTGACCTCGGTGCTGCAGCCTAATGCACAAGGCTAAGGTTTCAGACACAATAGTGGACTAGGCATACAAAATGGTACATCCAAAAGCATAATAGAAGCAAATGTTTGCTCTTGTTCTTAGAAAACATTATTTAATAACCTAATTCCACTGCCATGCAGAAAGTTGAGTAGAGTCCTATGAAGCTTTCACCATCAGGCAAGGAGCTAATAGTCCATCATAAAGTCCAAGTTGTTATTGATGTATAGATGACTAAACCCTGCTTAGAAAATGTTCTGTCACACTTACTTTGATACACAGAGCAAGCTTAGGAAAGAAACAGTCATTTTTGGTTTGAGGCTTTTACAAGCGATTTGCTTCTTAAACTGAAATAATATCTACACTATTGCAGGTAGTTCATTGACATTTGATTCTTAATCATACACTAATTGCTGACATGGTTTGTCAGCTGAGTTTATATTACATGTAGTAATTGTTAATATGACAATTATTCATTAACTTTATTTTTTATGATACACTGGTTTTGATCACTCTGTTTACTCCAACTACACAAGAGGTCATTGTTTTGTCTCACAAAAGTGTACTGCAATGTATGCAGGCTTCCTGACTGGCTAACTCTTCACTCTACCACATATTTAACAAAGGTAGTTAATAGCCAGACCCTCATCTGAATGGTTTCCATCAACCCAAAACATGGATCTCACTGAACTAAGTTGGTAGTATGACCATTCCCTGTCCAAATTTTTAAAGACAAGCAATGTAGCAAAGATATTATCAATATTTATAAAAGGAATTATAAGTACACACCAACTAGTGTAAAGCATCAACAGACGTTTCAACTGGACAAACACCTAGTTGAGTTCCAAGAGGGAATAACCTAAGTGAGATGACTTTTTAGTCAGCTGTAGAAGATGCAAAGGCTGCACTAACCCACAAGTGAATGTACTTGAAATAGATTAACCTTAAACTCATGTTTGAAAAGATTCATTTTGCTAGACTGGCCATAAATGGAGTGATATGCTTCAAGGCTGCTGAAGTTTTGATATCAGCTGTTAGCAACTTGAACAGGGGGGAACAAGAACAATGGCACAAAGATAATGTACTGACCCAGTCTTACCATTCGCTGCTCACTATTCACATGTGCAGTATTTGTGGTATTTTCAAATGCACAAGTGCCAGTGAGATGCTCGCATTCTACTTGTTTTTAAAAGAACTGAAGCCAATAGCTGCCCTTACTGATCCTTATTCCTTTTCCGAGGCAACCACAATATAAAATTTGCAGAGGTTTTTTGTTTTTTGTGGAGCGTTTTGTTTTTTTTTAATTAAATATAGCAAGAATGGACTCTTGATTTAGTCACCAAATTAGCTAACTAATTTATATTGTAGCATAGAATACTGTAATTTATAGAATGGAGTATTATAGTAAAGAAGACCACGTTGGGTGCCCAAATGACTGGAACAGTTTCAGTGGGCTAGCCCTTGGCTAGCAGCCAACACAGCTGTTCACCCACTACCCCTCCCACCCCCAGGGAACAGGAGAGAGGATTGGGGGACAAGGATAAGGAGGTTTGTAGGTTGAGATAAGAACAATTGAATAATAGAAATAAAATAAAAGAAAACTTAAAATAATATTAACATTAAAATAGTAGTGATAATGATAACAGTAATAAAATATACAAATGAGTGATACCCAGTGCAACTGCTCATCACCCGCCGACCAAGTCCAGCCTGTTCCCTGATCCTGGAGGATAAAAAATCCTGAACTGAAACTGCAGTCCTGGAAGAGTGATAGCCTGAGCAAAAGCCAGAGAGAGCTAAAAGAGGAAGAGACGCTCACTAATATACTAGACATTATGTGATATGATATGGAATATCCCATTGGCATATCTAAATGCCCATTTATCTTATTAGTTTATATATTCTTCACCTCCTTAAATCTTGTGCTGAAAACCAGGACAAGTTGTGTTTTTTTAATAAGGCAAAAAATAAGTAAAATTCCAAATAATTTTAAATAAATGCTAAAAATGTCACTCTATTTGAAAAAAAGTTGGTTTATCTCTTTGGCAGTTGAAAAAATTCTTAGGCTAGATCAATTTTCAAACAAAACCTGCTGTTTTAAAATGAGAAGTCAAGTTCATTGCTTTGCTTATATTGAACTGAAATGGTCACAATTTATTTAAATGTATTTAAAATGTTTTCCTTTTATGTAATGCAGAATTTGTCAGATATTTGAATATGCAATAATTTCAACCTCCTGTCCTGTACAATGCTGACTTGCACTTCACAGGTATACTTCACATAAACTAATGGTATTTGCTTAAAAACCCAGCAACGTTGACAAAAGCCTTACAAAAAAAACTATGGAAGATAAAATACATGTGGATAGTTCAAAAGATACTTTTATTTGGTCCAAATAGTATGCTAAAATAATCTAGAGTAAATACTATATTCTCAGTTACACTGATTTATAAATAATTTACAATATTTTAAGACAAGATTATCTTGATTAAAAATAATACAGCCTATGTGGAATCAAAATTTACATTTAAATACAGTTAATCAATGAAATGTGAGATAATGCAAGTTCAGTAATATTCAGAATGAAATATTCTGGTTCAGTAGTTTCATTAAAGGCATACTTGCATTGACTGCTCTTTAATCTTTATTCTTTAACATCTACTGAAGTGTCAGTAAAAGGATGATGGAATACTCACAATAATTAGGCAGCCAATAAAATAAAATAAAAAAATAAATAGCTATACTAGAGCAAAAGTAATGTATGTGCTGGGATTCTGTGTTTTCCTTCCTGAACTGGGAAGGCCACTTAGATTTCTGCTGTTCCACAGTCCCAAACAGCCTCCGGTATGGAGAACTGTGGTACAAGGACCTTGAAGTGAAGCACTAAGCACACTCTGAAGCCCCGATACATCCCCAAGTTTCTAATAAAGCTAGAGAATTGGAAAAGAAAACTCCTTTGCAGAGAAACTCCAATATTTGAAGAAGCTTTACAACTTTGCAGACAACTCCGATCAGCTATTTAAGACTTTTCATGCAACGGAGCCATACTTTTTCCACAAAATCTCCAGTGGTCTTTGCCGTTACAAAAACAGAGTTTGCTTTGTATCAAGGGAAATATAAAAAATTGTACTATTCACCTACAAGACCACGGAAGACAGCAATGAAAAAAATATTGCCAACCTGAGGAAACAAAAGCAGAGGTAATCAAGGAATGATTAATATGAAATGGCTAGAAACATCTATTCAGATTTCATCAAGCAGGAAACACTATGTTGAACTGAAGAGCCAGGTTTGTAATACAGAAGAAAGTCCAATTCACTCCACAGATTGTGGAGTGTCTGACAGAAAGGTTAGTAATGTGCATTCTAGTAACTCTTATATTTGGATTATTGTTGTTCCACTATATCTGTGTGGTTAGAATCACCATAAGCAATGTAGCTCCAAGGCAATCACAACTTCAGAATTAGAAAATCAATCCACAGAACTCACTAAACAAAAAACCAAACCAAACCAAAACAAACAAAAAAAAAAAAGTAAAGCTGTGTGTTTTCCTCTGAGATACAATCGTAGATCCCATCTATCAGACTTTAAATAGGAATAACTGTGCCTTCAAAAAAAAACCCCAAAACCCCCCAAAAAACCCAACCTCGAAACATGATGGGGGCATTTGAGGAAAGACAGTTGAGAAGTTACCAATCAGAAGCTCTTTTCCACCAGCACCAAATGGAAATACTGGACATAATTGTAATATCTCTTTGAAATATCTAAGGTAAATACCTAAAGCCACCAAGTGAAAACCAACAGCATGAAGAAATGAAGGTTACAAAGAGAGTACTTAAGAAGAATTTCAGCTGAAGGCCAGAGTTGTCATCACAAGTTAGAGGGAATTGCAAGCATCTCGTACAGAGTTGAGGAAAGGACTGGTTTACACCTTGTGGATAGATGGATGAGCAAATCAACAAGTAAAGCTGCTTAGGTAACTCAATAAAACTCAGCATTGCTGTATGATGTGCTGAGAACAGTAAGGTGAATAGCAATCTCTAACAGAAAAAAATAATTTAAAATCTACTATAAACTTAAAATAACCTTATTACCACTGCTGAAACCGTAATCCTTATAAAAGAGAGAACCACAAGCCATAGAATGTGTCAGTCATTATTAAATGCCTTGAAATTAGGTGCAATTGTTCCTTCCTGAAGGCTAACCAAATTCTTTTCGGATTCTTTTTGTATCTTTGTGTTGTTGGGGAAAGAGAAAAGTGATTTAGAGACAATTCTAAGTCAGTTTTCCTTTCATTTTGGAAGCTTGATTTTAATAAGAAGATTATGGAAGTCTCACTGCATTTTCCTTCCATCTCATGTCATTCGGAGTGGAAGAGTTTGCATTATTCAAAGTCAATTAAGCCATGCAAATGCATTCTAAATGATTTTACAGTAGTAATAATAACTCTCGCAGAAGGATGTGCTGAATTTGTTAAAAAAATTAACTTACGATAAAAATGCCGTAGGTCTTTTAGAATTTTATTCTCTGCTCAAATTAACCAAAGAGATGTATTAATATAATAATCTTGAACTGGTAGTGCTGTAGGTTTTAGGTACAAATTCCTCAGGAACTTGATCCATAGTGCTGTCCTTGGAGTTACAGTGTTGCAACTCATAAACAACGTCTCACATTCTCAGAAAAATTGTGTGTTTATTTAGTTATCAAATTATAGCAATTTTTTAGCTTGAAATCAAGTTTTCAAGAACATGCCTAGACAACATTCAGTCCTGAATGTAAATTATGGAAACACTGAGATATATAATTTATTACTGTTTTTAAACTTTTAAAACTATGTATTTTGATAAACATTGCTTGTAACATAAACTATACTTAAAAAGCACGATCTCAATGAAGGTGGCTTTGCCCATATAAATGTACCATTCCTAGTCAATGGGATTTTTTTAAAACCAAATAAAACTACACTTCCCATATAGCTTAGTCCAAGCCTCCCTCTCGAGAACATAGACAGGTATATTAGCCAAAGATCAGTTCTGCAGAAAACATCTTCTCTTTGAACAGTGTGACCCAGCACAACAAGGAACATATCTGTGGCACTGTGAAGTCAAGCTCTTGAGTACAAACTCAGTCATGCTGTGCTCATCTTTAATAAACACAGTAATGACATAGCAACTACACTTGTAGTTATGTTGACATGGAGTCTTATCTGGGGGATCACAACTAACTGCTGAAAAAGGCAAGGAAACCACCTCGGTCTGCTTCTTTACTGTATGTGACAATACGAACACATCTAGTCCCTTACAGAACAAAAGGGTTGTAGGTTTAGGCTTAAAACCACTTAAGATGGTTTGAATAAAAGTTAGACCTTCCCTTGAAATGGCCAATTTATATTTATTTGGAATTGCCCATCGGAGACCAATTAACCATGTACTTCTGCCTATTCCATTCCATTACAAACTAGGAGTAAATAAGCAACATAGAACAAATCAAGAGAAGGGATCACACAGAAATACACAGAACTCATCTGGGCGGGATACACCTTGCTAGTGAAACAACAGCCCAACTGCATGATCAACTGTCTCTACTCTGTATCAACATAAAACAGCATTTGAGAAGGAGCTGTAGATGTAGCAAGCAGCTACTTCATCCCATTCATGCCTACCAGAGGCTGCCAGGTGATAGCAATACAATGTGAATCACCCCTGAAAGATCTAAGTATCTGTATTTTAAGTATTTTCAACAGTTTATAAAGGTGTCCATTTCTCTTCACCAAACACATTACACTGTAGTTTTTCAGGGTACAGTTCTATCTCAGCTATAATTGCATTCAGCTCAATGTTTTTAATAAAAAAGATGACATTGAAAATAATTTCTTGCAGAAAAAAGGTTAGGAATTTTGGGGTGAGAGGTGTTTTGTTTTGGTTTTTTTTAGTATAATGTGTTGCACTTTTAAAAATAAAAACAGTAGAAAGATAAAACAAAAACCATCCATTTTATATTACTGAGATTTAGAGGGACTCTTCCATGCTGATTAGATATTTAACAAAACAGTTAGAAATTACACCTCTTCTCAACACCCATTGTATTTAGCCCATGTCCCCTTTAATAGAGAGCTAACAATATTTACCACATATTTATGTTAAAATCACAGATCCAAGGATTCATTCACAATTCCCTCTTTTATGCAATTACAGTGTTTGTGAAAAATGCAGATGCCTCATTGAATGTGCACATTTAAAATTATGTGATTGTATTCACATCTGTACAATATTTAAAGCCATATAATACATTATAAATAGAGTCCTCAAGCTACTACGAAATGCCTAACACCTGGCAGATGAGATGGCAGCTCATAGTAGTTTAAATACTGTATTTTAATTCACTTTTCTGAGGCAGTCAGGCTATGTAATTACTAAGTCATAAAGTTGAAAATATGACTGCATAAAACATTCTCCTTCAGATATATCTGACAGAAGGCACAGGTAATGTTTAAACACTTGTACTTGATGTCTTACGTCTTAACGTATGCTCCCTTCATCTTCTTGATTACTCTTTTCTGTTTCTTTTTCATGCCCTTTCGCATTCTGATGCCATTTACCTGGCCAATTACCTAGCATCCCCTCATTCTTTTTGATTACTCTTCCATTCCCCATTATGTTTTTCCTCACTTTACTTCATTTTGTTCTGACAATTTCATCCTGTACTTTCCACATTCCTTTGAGTACGCTCAGTGGAAAATGAGTCCTTTTATTCTATATTACCACCTGAGTCTAAATTGTGGTTGCATCTAATGAATTAAGCCAGGCCTCCTTGTCATTTGGAGTGGCCTTGTCAGATGGTCTCATGCTGTGACTGCAAGAAGTAGTTAAAGAGGAAGTTTTCTGCATCTGCTCCAGACTGAAGTAGAAGGAATAGGAATGACAACTTGTTCTTGCCTGTTTTTCCTCAGTCTCAACTGCACTTCTATATGGCTCTTCTTGCTACTTACAATTTTTCATATAACTAACCAAAATACAAGATACAAATGTCACTAACTTGGCAGAAGGGCTGTGGGAAGGAGGGGAATCTGAAGAAAAATGTGGTGTACAACTTGATATATGGGTTCTTTAACAGGTGTTTAAGTTATAAGACAAGCAAACATGGACAATGTTTTAAACAACTTTTCAAATATGATTCTAAGTTAGCTCATTAAAGGTGAATGAAAAGCCAAATTAATATTTTATACCAGGAAAGGTATGAAATATTCATCACATTATGGTATTTCTACGTTATTGTGTGCCACACATAATACAATCAGAGCAGTGGTGGGTATGCTCCATTCCAGGATCCCTACATACCTGCTATTCATTCCTCACCAGTGCTATAGGACAGATACTGTGGAGTCCACACTTAAAAGCTCATCACTGATCCATTTCTTTTCCTAATAGAAAAGCTTTAATGAAATTATGGCTGTTGGGAAAATGCCAGGATTTCAAAAATGAAATATTTCAGTCAAAGTAAGTCAGCTTTGACACAACATCCACTGGGAAAGAAGGCAAACTGTGTTAATAATTTAAGAGCTCAATTTGGGATGTCAGCACAGGTACTTGACTATCACACATTGGTGTGTCTAAGAGTTTGGGGATTTTTCAATACATGTCTCATCTTATTTCTCTTTTATATTCCACTTCTCTAACTTTGAAAATCAACTTCTATGCACACACACACACACACACACACACACTTGTTAAGCCTTTTTTCTCAGTCCTTAAGAAAGATGGGGGGAGATCCTGAAAAGCTGCAAAGTTTCACAGCATAGAAAACTGTTTTCCATGTAGCTTCTCTCACTGCTATAGTTAAAAAGCTTTATTATAGCTTAGGGCTGAGGCCTGCCTTGTCAATAGAGAAATAATGTTCAAATTCCTAAAAACTGCACAGCACTGTAATATTTGCCCAATAGATGGAAAAATCTTCTAAAATTCTTTCAGAAATCCATACCACTTCTATTTTAGTATGTTCTCCCAGTGGCTATCTGCTATTAAAAACTGTAGTGGCTTAACAAGAAACCTGCACAGTCTAATGTTATATGCATAAAATTGTTCCATTGTTTCTGCAGGTAAAAAGCCTTGCTTTTGAGCATGAAGTACTGAAAACGTGTAGGGTAGTGAGACAGTGCTTCTGGCAGAAGTCTTCCAAACAAAGGAGTCTACCTAGAGTGTTCTCTTGTTTGGGATAATATCTGATATATATATATGTATGTATATATATATATGTATATAAAATTCTTTATTTGCATATGTTTTACAAAAAAAAAAGAGTTGTTAGGTGTTTGTCAGTTCAGGTATTCAGAAAAAATACATATACATGTATGTTAAGTAGCAACTGTTCTTACTGTTTTAACTAGCATATTCTAATAAAGTGGTTTGTAAAAGCTTTACCCTAAAAGATCCATGTTATTCCATATTGTGGATTATCACCCATTAAAATAATGAAATCAATCACCAAAACTACAGCGGAGTTTGTGTCTGTATTTGTATGTGTGCATCATAGTTATAAAAGAAAGCAACCGTTTATAAAAATGGGCCATTTGGGTGATTAAGCAGATGTGCTCTTTGCCCTATATCAGGACAAATTTATGAAATGAACAGTCATCTGCTTCTGCAGATGGAGAGCTCTGAGGGAGGATTAGTGCTTTCCCATTGCTCATTGTAAACAACCTCAGCCCCAGAGAAGCACAGAATGAACTCCAGTGACTAACTGATCATATGAGCAACTTACTATAAAATTAATGTCTCTGAGCACGTAGTAACTGGTGTATATGGAATGTATATGCACAGAGTACCAATCTGAATGAATTTTACACATACACACAATAGAAACTTGCCATTATTTTATTTAGTAAGAAGCAACAAATGAAGTTTATGGCTTAAAGTAAATTACTTAATTGTCACTTATTTTCCCACATGTAAAAAGAGGAAGAAAACACCATACAATTAGTTTAATGAGCATTGTGTTACTGAGAAATTATTTTGTTCTTTAAATGATGGCTATTGAGCCAGGGAAATAAGCCTTATAATCACCAAGGTAGGAGGAAATGCAATGCAAATGAGAATGGACTGACAATCTTCCAGTTTACTGTCTGATCACTAGGACACAGTTGACACTAGTTTGTGTCACAGATAACCACAGAGCCACAAGCTGTAAGATGTTGATTATAATAGGTTTGTCCAAAACCAGAAAGTAACTTTCCAAAATCATACAAGAAATACGATGCTCCTGTTTGAAGGATGAAGACACTATGTAAAGATCGAGCTGCCAAAACAGACAAATAAAACCGATCCTCATTATACCACTTTTTAAGATGAATTTATAGTGCATTTGCTTAATGAAAATAAGTATTGCATACCTCAGAGTAAAAGCCAGGGATTAAGGAAGACTACATTTAATCCTCAAGGAGTTTGGAATGTTCTTATTGTAAATTGTAGTACTGGCTTCATTCCTTTCACTGTGGATGCTCTGCAACCAGCTGGGTTGAAAATTGCAGACATTTAAAATTACTGTTGAAGGCCCTTTATTAGAATAAGCATATAGAAGTATAGGGCTAACGGTTTTCTGGAAACTCTGGGGAGTCTGTTAACAGTTCTGTAGAGCAAAAACTGTAGAGCAACAATAGCAAAAAATAAATATAATTGCTGAAGATTCTATCAAACTAACTTGCCAAATTTATTGCAAGCTGGTTACTAGTACACAATGAAAGGGGAGCATAATATACATTATATCTTTACATTAAGAAATTAATGAAGTCATTGGAACAAATAGTATAAGAGAAAAAAATAAATAAAAATGGGCAACAGAATCTTGTATCTATTATTTAAATTAAATATTTTAAAACCCTTTGCTTAAGCAAACTTTTCTTGCTTCCTATTTGTTTTCCTGACCATGTTCATTTTTTCGAAAGAATAAACACAAATAAATTCTAACTGGTGTAAATATTATTTAAATAGAGTCAAGCATAAATGTGAAGATCCTTCTAAATACTCTAATTAAAAAAAAACAGAAAACAATCCACTACAATTAATGCTAATTCAGCAGCATCAGATTCATGAGTACTATCACTGCACATTAAAGCAACTACAGCAGGTAGATTTAACAAACTAGACATTTAAAGTGATAGAGTAATTAAAAACCAATTACTTGAGAGAAGATTCAGAACTACATATGTGAATACAGGCAAAATTCTTCAAAGGCTTGTACAGTGCAGCTGAATTCCACAAAACTGTCAGCTAGGAAAATACGCTTAGCAAAAAGTTCCAGTATTTTGAACCTACTTGCTTTATAAACCAGTCATTGTTCTGTTTATGAAAGCCATTCTAAAAAGAGTGCTCTCTTTGCAGGAAAAAGCCAAAACTCCTAAAAGACTGATGAAAAGAACTAGAAAATGCACTTTTCCTCTAGAAAAAAATGGGAGAAAATGCAGTGCAAATAATCCTTCCCTAGAATCCTTTGACTGGTGTGAGGCTTGTAGCAGTTTTGAGTCAATTTGGGTGTCAGAGCTGAAGCAAAAGGGGAATGGTGCTATCAGAAGCTGCAGACATACAAACACTCAGGTATCTGACAGGTCTGAAGGCAGACTCCTGAGTCTTATTGCTAAATACTTTCTTATCTTTTTTTCCTGCCAACACAAAGAGAAGTGACGGGGACCTCCTGGAGTAAGACTTTGTGAAGTGCAGCATTATCTGAGATCATACACAAGACTAGTGAGAAGATGCTGGAAGTAATTACTGAACAATTCTACTTGTGGTTTGAATCACTTTTAATCAAAGACTCCACAGCAGGAGAATTCTTTGGCTGAACACAATCATAAATACACACACATACGTTCTGCTTTAAATGCTTTCTGTATCTAAAAATACGTTTTCTTCAATATTATATTGGTATATTATCTGCACTTTGTGTTATGCAACCTCTATTTACTTCAAAACCAGTGATAAAAATCCTGATACTTCCAAGCAAAATATGAATTAAGCAACTACTACATGCTCTGAAAACCCTATCAAAACAACAAGGTCTATAACAAAAGCCACAGGGCCTCACTTTTATGTAATACTGGGGACATAGCGTCTCCATAGATGCATATCTGTGCTTTCTGCCCTTACCTGGATTTCTATTCTGATCTGTGTATGCAGACCATTTACTTTTTATCTAATTCTCCTCTTAATTTTGGGGCAGCCTTTGTGTAGGTCTTATATAAAAGCCAAAAACAAGCAAACTAGGGAGAAACAAAGCTTCATTACAGACCAGATGCATGCAATAATGTCTGCTTTGTAAGACGGCAGTGATGGAATCCCCATCCTTTGAGGTATTTACAAGTTGTGTGGACATAATTCTTGGGGACACGGTTTAGTCAGGGACTTGTCAGTGTTGGGTTAAAAATTGTACTCGATCTTAAAGGTCTCTTCCAAACTAGGCAATCCTGTTTCATTCTATGATTATCTATTCCTACCAGCAGAGTAAGGTCTAGAGATCTCTGTCATCTCCCTGATCCATACTGCATTACGCCATTCCATGAACAGCCCTGGTCACCTAGGTTGGAACTAGCAGTATCCTCTGGACTGTAACAAAGCCATTACTTTTATAGAACTGAAAGGAAACGTACCTAATCAGCTAATCAGCACTTGGGAAAAAAAAAGTTAGTAAGTAACTCTTCACAAATCAATAGCTTTTGATAGCCTTTGTGCATATGAAGATGAAACTGTCGCATATTCAAAAGAGCTCTCTTAGTATTTTATTTTTTTTGTCGATTGACAGTTGTCTAGTTTCATCTTCTGATAATTCAAGTTACTTCAAGTGGAATTTACACAAGGGTTAAATTTGGCCTTATGTGTCCTGTGGCTTGCAGCGAGAATGACCCACCTTTTCTGGCTTTTGCTGTATTGTATAGAGAAGCGTGACCTTCTTCTCTTTTGGGAGTCTTTTGAACTTGTATAAAGTAGCTATTCCCAAGTGATTACTTCCTTTCTCAATTGATGCAACAAAAGATCATCACATAAAAAAAAGAGTCCCACGGTGATTTTTCTTTTGAACACACAGGCAATGCTGAAAACATAAATGCACATGTGCAAAAGCTCTCATCTCTTGCCCCTTTCTGATACCCATTAGCTCCACAGGAAAGTAAAGGAAAAGGAGAGTATTAAAGCTTTCTGCATCATTAGGGTGAATCACTCTTTTCACTTTTATTGTTGCAAAGATGCCACTGATAACCGGAGAAAAGGAAGAACATACCTGTAGTTCAAATTGTTACAGTTTAATGTAAAGTCTAGAAGGAAGTATAAAGGGATTAAAAAAAAAATAAAAAATAAAGTAAAAAATAATAAAAAAATCCACTTACTAGCAAGTGCAAGTTGCTACTATTTCCTGCTTTGCTATCCCACTCCAGACAGGAAAGCAAATGTCTTTCAGGCTTTTTTTCCTTCCTTTTCCCATTTGGGATTTTTTTATTATTATTTTTTTTTTTTTTTAAATGATGATGAATTCTGTAAATTCATGTCTGGAAACAAGCAGAATACATGTTGAAAAATGTGATTGGATGGGTAGAGCTTTCTTTACTGAAAACTGTATCTAAGTATCATCTATGTCCTGTCTCACATGAATAGGGAAGCATATGCAAACCATCCGACAGTGTCCCCATTTCTATGCATGCTGTTCAGTGGAAAACTTTAGATTACAACTGATGTTTTCCAAAGTATATCCTGTCACTACTGTAAAGTAATTGTAAGGAAATCAAACAATTCAAAGAACTTCATAGGCCTTTATTATTTAGTAAGTTAAACACCTTAGTAGGCCATCAGTCTGGCTTCAGGTTGGATTAGTGTCACCTCCTTCCTTCAGGTCCACACGACTAATGCTAGTTTTTCATTTTAGGTACTCATTTAACCTTAAAATTCACAAATAATCCCCAAAGCTGCAGCTGCCTTCAATGAGCTGACACTTACAGAACCAGGCTCTCTCTAGGGTATTCTTACTCCTAAAACCCCAGTTTGCATTTCTTTCTACTCAGCAGCCTGATATGAGAAGAAACAGGGAGGAAGGTCCAATCCGTAGCCTCATAGGCTGTGTAGGAAAAACTTCTTCCCTTGGTACATTTCAGGCTGAACTCAATGCTATTTGTCAGTGTTCATTTTGGCTTGAGAATCACAAGGCCTAATAGATTTGCTCTTTCAGCAGATTTAAAGAGGTTTAAACTTTAGAAATTACAGTTTAAATGCCCATTTTTTACAAGACCTTGAGCATCTATCAGCTAGAGCTGTAAATTTTTGGAGCATGTGCAGCAATATAGCTTTATTTACCAACTATATACAGGCATTTCCAGATCAGAACACCTTAAGACTGCAGTAGGTTGAATTGAACCTACACATCTCAATCTCACCTAATTCTTCATTATTTATCACAGTGGCCATAAGAAGAAATACTCCTACATCAGGATCTATTTGTAAGAAGTTCACTTTCCACAGTAACAGAAGAACAAATTAAAATATTTCTTTCTTCAAATGTATGTATCTCTGTGTTTGAAAACTGATAATGGATAAACATGAAAAAAAAAATTCTCAAACACAATTTTACCCATTTTTTCATAATTTTATGAATTAATTTGGCAAAATAGTAATTTATACATCATTGAACCATTATCCATCAGTTTGTTTTCCACCTTGGCAGAAAGAGAGATGGATTTTTTTTAACCAGATGAACTGGAAAAGTAAGAGCCGTATCCAGCAGATATCCTTCAGATTAATAAAATTATTCAGGTTTTAAAGGATACTGCAGACTTCTGAGTACAGATTAGAGAGTCAACATGGAATTTAAAAAAAAAAAGAAAAAAAAAGGCATTTGAAATGCTAAGAAATATATGGATCAATTCCAAGAATTCTAGACAGTTTAACCACATCCTGATAGGCATGGTAAAATGAGGCAGGATGAAACTAAATCAAATAATCAGAAAGGTTATCAACTCTACTTTTCTAATCAGTACATGAAAATCTAAATGCCAGCATTCTTCTAATAATCAGCTACACACCTGTATTTGAGATGTCAGCTTAGTATTGGTAATTTTATCAATTGTCATCCCCTGTCTAAACTGCCTGTAGTGAAGAAGGTGACTGAGAAGTTTATGTTAAACAGCTGTTATGCCATCTGGCATCTTTGACTTCCACGACCCTTTTCAATCTGGCTTTCAGCCTAGGTAAGGTGCAAAGACTACATTGGCTTAATTGGTCTATGATCTCCTCTTGGCAAAATACAGAGGTCAAGCTTCCATGCTGATTATTGTAGATTTGTCAGCAACCTTTGCTAACATGAACCATTAAGTTTTGTTGACTCATCTGCAGCCACTGGCAAGGGTGGCCAAAAATCAATGTAGTGACTCTGATCTCTCCTCTCCAGGAGGTCTCAGAGGGTAATGTCAAACAATTGCTTATCTGCCCAGAGGGCTCTCACAAGTAGGTTTTTCATCATTCCACTTTGTTGCCTTTCTTGTTCAATGTTTATGTGAAGCTTATCAGGGACAAAGCAAGACTAGGGCTGTCATTTCGTCGAAATGTATGCAACATTTACCTTTGTTCATTGTGCTCTTTCATCTAATGCAGATGGTCTAGCTGACCCATCCCCCAACACTTGACTAGTTTGGATATTGTGGCAGACAGACTGTTTTAAATTCCACTTGCATTACTTATTTATTTTTAAGAAAGCTATTAGTGAGTGTGGGAAAGCAGAAGGTGAGGCTGGCTTGGAATCTGGTAAGTTACAGCTGTAGGTTTAAAGCTCAAAAGAATGATTCAGCTCAGTTATATAGAAAGGCTGCTCTCAAAAGAGCAAGAGACTCGCTAATTATATTGTTTGAAGTTGGAGAAATTAAAACAGTTTCTTAGTCCACAAGAAACACTTCAGTCCTGAAAATGTGAATTTAGTTATTTATCCTATTACCAGACTTTTCATGTAATTCTAAAATATGTGTACCGTATTAGGGTCAAAGCAGTATAGCTCCAGGGAGATCTTATAGTGGCCTTCCAGTACCAGAAGGGGCCTACAAGAAAGCTGGGGAAGGACTTTTCCGAAGGGCAGTTAATGACAAAACAAGGGGAAATGGGTTTAAACTGAAAGAGGGGAGGTTTAGATTAGATATTAAGAAGAAGTTCTTCACTGTGAGGGTGGTCAGACACTGGAACAGGTTGCCCAAGGAAGTTGTGGATGCCCCCTCCCTGGAAGTGTTTAAGGCCAGGCTGGATGAGGCTTTGAGCAACGTGGTCTAGAGGAAGGTGTCCCTGGTGATGGCAGGGGGGTTGGAACTAGATGATCTTTAAGGTCCCACCCAAACCTAACCATTCTATGATTTTATATGTTGGCTTTTATTGTCAATATACACATACCCTGAGTTCACAAACCAGGAGTTTGATATTTGAAGCTGCTTATGAGGTGTTAAATGCAGTAGACAGTGCTGGAAAAGCAAAACTGCCAGTGATTACTTGCTAATAAAAAAGATACTAAAATGATTATGAGAAGTTCAGGCAATTACTCAATTATTTTAAGTTAGGTTACTAATAGTTCATTGCTGAAACTAAAAAATAGACCTGTTGTTCACTGATCAGTCTGCTCAAAAAAACCCCTATCAATCCTTTAGGCTTCTTCCACAGAACTTGCAAATATGTTTGCAACACCTCATAAAGCACATGGGAGAAGCAGTTGTATCATGTTTGTCACTTACAGCTATCCAATGAAATTTACCAGTTCTTTTGTAGAAGTGTTCTATATATATCACCTTAGGAGCTAAGCAGTGTTTGAACTTAACAATCTTAACATCTACAGAAACTTCATATTGAAACCGGGGCACCCAGAAGGAGGGCTTTACATAAATACAGTCTACAATCTAAAAACTATTTTTAAAATAATAAGCAAGCCCACTTCAGATCATTAGATAGCATGCCACAAAACAATTATCACTGTAGAAAAATACATTTAGTAGAAATAGATTTTTAGATTGTGCACAAAACCAAACATTTGCCTGCTTGGTGTTTTACTGACATGCTAGATCACATGCATTAATTTATACATTATTCTATTTGATCTATCTTACTTCCTCCTGTGAGATCTGGAGAATGTCAAGAAGTCAAGAAAATACTTAGAGGACTCAAATCTTCTACCTGCTCAGATAATAGAGATAGAAGAGTGTCCTTCCCTGCTCTTCCCTAATCAACCAATTTTAGATGAGAAAAATAGAAAGTGAAAGAGTATGAAGCTTCTAATATGAAAGCTCATAGTCTGTAAGAGGAAGAGGTTTTTGGTGCTCCTTGGACAATATTGGCATTCAGATAAAGATGGCTAGAGGAAGACTATTAGGCTACTCCTGTATCTTGGGGAATTATGCACTAACATCATCTGAGCAACATCATATCCTTCAAAATCCCCAAGCCACTTGAATATCAACAGAGTTCATACATTTGACTTCTTAACAGTGAAGGTATTCAAGTTTGGAAACATGATTGCAGCACAAAGCAAGATTCAAGCACACACATCATCAGTCTATTAGACTTGTCAAAACCTGCTGTATGAAACAAAACCACTATTCTACCTCTACTCAAGATTTTTTTATTCATTTCTGGTCATACTTAATTACCATACTTTAAATCCAATAGTAAACTATTTATCCTGCTTGCTGAAAGTAAAGGAAGATCATGCACAATATATAACATAGATTCACTTTTCCTGCAAAAATTACACAAGTGGATATCTAGTTTATATAAAATATGTATCAGAGAGTATATCTGTGCATGCAATATAAAGGTATTTCTAGACTTCTCTACGTACAACTGCCTATAATTATAAAAGGTAAGCTATTAAAACAATATGAAAATTTGGGCAAAATGAATGAATATGAAAAACCAGTTAAGGTTAATGTGAAAGATTTCCAAACATGTAGGGACAAACATGAGAGGTATCAATTTCCTCCTGTTACTGATTCTACGCATTAATCATGAAGACATTATAAAAGCATTTTAGTTACCAAGATGACAATTTGGAGAAAAGTTATTTTAGAAGATAAAGATTTACTTTTTCCTCCTACAGGGCTGTTAAGGTTGGGTGTCTCAAGTTCTTCCTTCTGTAGTTTAAATACATTTCAAGACTTCTTTCTGAAACACATTGCAAATGGGGGGGG
>NW_010307038.1:0-23974 GCF_000700745.2 Antrostomus carolinensis | reverse complement strand
CTGCTGCTGCTCCCGGCACCTGGGGCCGGTACACACGGGCATCTCTGTACAGACCTCAACAGACTAAAAAAGTCTTTAAGAATTATTCATTATTAAATATAGAGATTGGCACCTAAGTTCTGGCCAGCCCATTTATGTGTAGGTACCTATGTTTCCAGTTTTCTTCTCAATGTCTTTGGTTGGGATTTGTGTTAGAAGGTGAAATAAGGCTTTTACAATTCCAGAAATGATTTTTCTGAACAAATTTAAGTGTAATTTATTATGTAAAGTTCTCAAAGTACATTCTTCCTCTCTCTGGTTTGTGGAAGAGGAAACAGTTGCACACTATTTAAGTCACTGAAGATACCTGACTCCTGGGGCCCTGCCAACAGATGAGTTATGAGGTAAATTATTACCCAAAAATGATGAAGAAGAAAAACACCAAATGAGAAATTTAAGTTTCTCAGACTGTGCAGCTAAAAAAAAAAAACAACCCCAAACCCCCCACACCTAATAAATTCATGTTCTCAAAATAATCAGAGTAACAAATGAAAGTTCCTCAGCCCTAATCTCTTCTATCTTTTAGAAAGAAAAACAAACATGTATCTTTGTTTTGTTTGTTTGTGTTTGTTTTTGTTTTCCCTAAGACATGTATGTGTAACAGAAAGACTAAAAGAACATGGCGTCATGCTCAGCATGTAAAGCTGGGGGAAGAAGGAAGGGGGAAGAAGTTCAGAGTGATGGCATTTGTCTTCCAAGTAACTGTTACACATGATGGAGCCCTGCTTTCCTGGAGATGGCTGAACACCTGCCTGCCCATGGGAAGTGGTGAATGAATTCCTTGTTTTGCTTTGCTTGCATGCACAGCTTTTGCTTTACCTATTAAACTGTCTTTACCTCAACCCATGAGTTTTCTCACTTGTGCCCTCCCGATTCTTTCCTCCAGTCCCACCAGAGAGGAGTGAGCGAGCAGCTGTATGGTGCTTAGTTGCCAGCTGGAGTTAAACCACAACACACAGACATTGTCCTCAGAAAATCCTGTAGAGACTTATTGCGGTTAGTGATTATACACAGAGGTAAATAAAGGAAGGATTTTGATCTTTGCTTTGGCAAGGATGTGGCTAGTCCACAGCAAGTTTACAAACCACAATTTCTGAAGCACTTCGTTCTACTGTTCTTAAAGTCCCTTCAGCTTGACGTTTGCCTCCCTTTCATGCACAAGTAAAGAGTGTAATTCTGCTGACATCCAGCACAGAGCAGTATCCGATGCTAGAGATAGACAGAAGTTCCCTCCTCTCTTCAATAGGTTCCATAAAAATCTACCACCACAGTTTCAACTATAATTTCCGATTTTGTTTTGTTTTTATAACTAGGTACTATGACAGCTATGAGATGGACAAGTAAATCACACTTAGGAAAGGAATAGTAAATGAAGACTTTTCTAAATTGAAATTTCTCTATGGAAATTCCTTGGAGGTTTTCATTTTTTTTCTGATTGAAAGTGAATAAACAATTTGTTTTAGATTAATATATTTGAATCTAAACAAAACATTTTAAACTATCCATCTTGAGTACAGTTTTCTAAAAAGTTGTTCAATGTGTAGTTTTAAGTACTAGTGATGCCATGGTGCTATACATACATTGCTGTTTGCGTTTCCTATGGCACCAGACTTTCCTGGACAGGTTATGACATTAATAAATGTCTTGTCTCATAAACCCATGTCATACAGCACAAGAAAAAGGGGAGGAAAGCATGAAGTATGCCCTTATGCAGTGATGTGGCAACACAGGAATATTCAGCTGAACACTGAACTCAATTAAAACAGGGTCTATAATTTCTAAATCATAAACTTTTTGAACTCTCAGAACAGTTTGTGCTATAAAAATTTTTGCGTGGTTGATTTCGGCTGACACAAATGTCACAATCCCAGGACTTTCTAAGGGACTGTGATCTGATTTTCACCTGGTTGAACTATCACTGGAAGCTGTTGATATTTTTGTATCTTTTCTTGACAATCAGGGACAGAAAATGGAAGTTAACAGACCATTGCCTACAGATAAAAAGACTTCACGCTGACTGCATTCTGGTTCTGCATTCAATACAGAGACATTTAAAATTAAAGTCCACAAATGGAATCCCTTTAAAAAATGTAAATATAGCCATATAACCACTTTTTTTTTTTTTTTTGAGTGAAGCAATCCCTTAATTCCACAGCATATCACCGAGAACTTGTAATAGCACATGGACTTCCAATGAAAAAAAACAAAGTGCTTGGTTTTAGATTATTTAATCTACTTCAAACAGCTTATTCTTGCTATTTTAATAATAAAGATAGTTGCTGTTCTCTTTGATATGTCATGCAAATTTAGATTTTCAGCTACAATACCAAATATAAATTTTTTTTTTAATCTTATAAGCTAAAAACTGAAGTAATGAACCCTTAGATTTTTACAGGGTTTTTTTAGTCTTACAATTTTTGAACAAGATGATGAATTTTTCTGTGGATATTCAAGATTCCTGTTAGCTGGAAGGGTAACATTACTTCCTATAGTATTGCACATCCCTTTCTGAACTAACAAATTTTATGACAAACAAGAGATTCTCTGCCAGCATTGCACTGCATATTCCTCTGAGTATGTTCTTATAAGTGCACTACTTTTATCTTCATATCATGACTTTTTCAGTCTGCTCTATATAAATACACATTTCCACAAAAGGATTTAATTCTAAGTGGATTATAATTCTAGATTAGTCCCAGCCAAGTGGCAGAGCAGAACACTCTATTTCCTGCAGTCACTTCAATTGTAAAAAACAGGCCTTGCTTTTAGAAAAAGGAACAAGATTTTTCTGCAAAATAATATCAGTCAAGTGTTTCTGAAGACATTCTCTTGGCATTGTCAGATTTAGCAACAATTTCAAGGGCATATATCTGAATTTTAAAACATGCTTGAATATGTACAGATATATAAAAATATTTAACTACACATTCATAGAAAGGTAGTAAATAGGTCTCTCAGAAGCAACATGTTTGTGAGACTTCTTCACTTCTAAAACTCACAGAATAGCAACAACTTTTGTGGTTTACTGAAAGCTATAATTAGAAATGTTTTCAGAGGGTTTGGAGGTTTTTTCCATCAGATTTTATGGGATGTGAAATAAGCATGAAGTTCAACACTGCAGTGAGAAAATCCGTGCCATTACTGACATCCTGTCTAGTACAGGAAAAAGAGTTGTCTTGTGTGATGCTTATATATATGATTTAGTCAGGATCCAGATAAATCAGAGGGAAAAAAAGGTTGCAGAAATTTATATTGTACGTGATCTTTTCAACTGTGGTTTTTGCCATGAATATACACTCCAGTGATGAAAAGAATTGGTAACAAAGGGAACAATTGCCAGCTTGCAGGATGGTGCACACGCTTGTCACTAACACAGCAACAGGGGACCCACAGCATATGCTGCTTGTTCTGCCCCGGTGGTCATGGCACTGTCCCCATCAGCTGTGCCCCAGCGAAGCCATCCGCCTGCCTCTGGGCACAGCGTGTTTAAAGGTGCCAGGGAAACAAAGCTGGCTCTCTGTATTGCTGAGCTCTGTTCCCTTCCTCTGGCAGTGACAAGATCAGGGAGGTTGAAAAGATTGTTTCTATGACACTCAAGAAAGGAAGGGAAAGTGAAGTTGGCTCCACCACCCATTTTTGAGGCAATTCAAATAAATCAGGCAGTCCCTGGGCACCCCTAGACAGTGGAGAAGATCCCTGCCCATTCACTGGAAGGTAGAGGTTGAAATACTGATCATTCCCCACACTGAGAACAGTTGCTACCACATAACTCTCACATCATTCATGCTTCATTTTGGCACTCTGGACAGGGGTGAAATTCAGTTTTGTGAAGTTTGATTCAATGTAAGAGTCACATTTTAAACCAGAAGTGAAATATCCGAACATTTAACAGTCAGCCTTTAATATATCAGGCATACTGCAGACAGCATTCTTGAGTTCTTCTTTTTCTTAAGTAAAAGACATAGTCTTACGTATGTCCTCGGATTTAAATTCAGGACACATTCCACCTAAAGTAACTTAGTGTTTCTATGAGATGATGAATGGATTGAAGTAACACATCTCGACAGAGAAAGATATTATCTTAATAATCTGATATTTTATGTTCTTTGTTATAATTACTTTTGCCTTAGATTAATGAATTCCATTTACAGTAGTAAGCTAGCAAATGAAAACCATTCAGCACAAGTATGAAATACAATGGAAATATGAGACTATCTTGTATGAGACATAAATTCAAGTATTGAAGAGTCATTATTTACAAAATGTGTAAAATTTATTAAAAAGAAATATCTTTCCCTCAGAAGAAATCAAATGCATTTACATTCTTTAAGACATTACCAAAGCCACAGAACTAAAAAACTAAGCTTTCAATTTTCTTCTCAAATCACTCCTTCTGTTCCCACTTATTTTTCTGTATTGTGTGCCATGCCCTTCCTATCTCTCTGTTCGTTCCATCTGAAGTCCAATCATTAAAATAAAAAAAAGAAAAAAGTCCCACTATTTTTTAAACAAACTTCTGTTTCTATATAAATCCTTATTTGTTTAGAAATGTGTGGCCTTATCTCCTGAGGAAAGCACTTCTCTTTCAAACAGGGTCCCCTTCTAACAGCTGTTTTGCAGCCTAACGTGACTGAGTGCTGCTTAATAAAGCCCTTACACTAACAAGTGAAATGGAATGGATCCATCAGCTGGAAAGGAGCAGTACCAAGGAGCTGAGACCCAGGGCTCTGGGTCACAGTGCTGAGAGCAAAGGCATCAACATGAGAATCAAACGCCACAGGTAGAAGAGGCCAAGGAAGTCAGACATCTCCAAACTGAAAGGCAGCAAGGAACGCCATAGCAACCAGAGTCTGAGACAGGCAGGTTTCCAGTGAAAAGGAACCAAACAGCACCCTGGTGGTGATTCAGCAGGCTCTGAAGGGAAGTAGCAAATGACACAGAGAAATGAGCCTACTGCTGGAAATACCAGAAGTCTGGTCATTTTACCCATTAGTTCATCCAGAATGAAACCAGAAGTGGCCAGACTAGCGAAAATATGACCTATCTGTAAATCCAAGGTCCTGAAATATCCTTCCAGCCAGCAGCATCTGACTTGAAATTTAATGAGACGGATCCTAATGGTATCTGGAGTCTCAATTTCTGTGTTTCTGGAAAGGCTACCCTCCCTGAAAAAAAAAACCCCTCCCCAAAAACCAACACCACTCTTCCCCATCACCCCCCAGAGAATCAAAACCATTCCAGGGAAAGACTATAGAAATTAACTTTGTAATATCAGGCAGAGCAGTAAAGAACAAAGGACAAAGTTTTATGTATATAGCTGACAAAACTCTATAGAAGCTGAGCTTCGTGCTAGCATGGAATTTTACCGTGGCAAGAAATGCACTACTACCTGTCAGGCTGTAAGGGGACTGAATCAGACAATATACATACAGCAAATAATGACAGAGAGCAGTGTGGAGTTAGCCTGTGGACATTGGAAAGCTATGTGTTCCCAGTAATGTGTGCTCTCAGAACTACAAACAAAAAAAAAATAAAAAAATCTAAACTGTAGTCCAAACAGCTGAATATGCAGAAGACAACACAATATTCACTGTGGCAAGGTGAGAAAAGGAGCATATGACTCCACATCCCAGAGCCTAGCACACAGAGATGAAAGGGTAGGAGTCTCCAGCACCCAGGACTGCTTTTGTGTTTAATCCACAACTGTTTAATGTGAAATACATATGGTCCTGGGAGCAGTAACCAGAAAAATAAGCAACAAGACTGTGTCTGCTTTTCTGATATTTGTGCTGCTGAAAGCAGTGATGTATAGGAGGTAAAGCAAGTACATGTACTGTTCATTTTCCCCTTTTCTTTAACGTGCCTCAGCTTGTCATCTGGGAGTATTTCCATTATTTCTGGGATACTGCAAACACTGTTTTTGTCAGCTTCTCTTTTTGTTGTGAAGTGCAGGTATAAAGAGGGGAAGATTTAATTTCAGCGTGCTGATGCTCTCTCTCCCTGTGCAAAGGGAAAAATGGGAAAAAACCCCCAGGAAAAACAGGGAGGAGAAGAGGGGGGAAGAAAAGGGGAAAAAAGGAAAAAGAAAAAAAAGAAAAAAATAGCTAGATTTTTATAACCAGATGTGTAAGTCACTGATGCCTTTTCTGCATAGACTTTTTATGGCATTATATGCAATCCGACATCTGACACTTGCTTCTTTACAGCAGAAAATTATGCTAGATTTATACAGTACAGTAAAGTCTACAGTAAAGTGCTATTTCACTGGCATTTAAAGGAGAAGATGTAGCATATGGAAACCTGTGAAAAGAGTAATTAACCATGTGTAATTCCAAACTCATGGCAGACCATGGGTGAATTGAAATGGGGGGTGGTGAGTCATAGTCATGCTCCGGCAAACTGGCCAAAGAGCAGGCAGACAATCCTGTTCTTTAAAGTCCTAATATGCAAATTTCAGCAACAGTAATAAAAGAAGTTTGACTACACAGAGTTCTCAGTTTCTTATAAGCTGCTCTTCAAGGCATATCTTTTCTCCCAGCTTGCTTGCAAGGAAGAGGAGGGACGAATTGAAGTCAAGAGACTATAGCTGTTCAGACTGCAAGTCTTGTTAGGTTTTTGTCATATTTGCTTTGGTCGGACTGTCAGTGGTTAATCGATCAAGGCTGCTCAGGACTACTAAATGTATTTAAGTTTGTCAAGGGCATTGTAGCTTAGGATGGGCTCCTTTTTAGGTAGCTATTATAAACCCACTCTTATCAACTTGCAGAATTTTGCAAGTCTCATCCTGTTTCAGCTTTATCTTAAATCCACGTCTCAGTTCCATGTGACTACATAAGAATCTCAGAATTAATTTTAAAAGTACCATGAGTTTTAGTTCCTGTAGGATATGGAGAAAACCTCTTTCTCTCTCTTTTGAAAAAAACTCCCATATTCTGTTATTTTTAATTTCATGATTACTAAGGAAAACACATCATGTTATGACTTTTAATTAAGGTTTGTCTAAATTTTCAGTCTGAAAATATATTTAAACTATGTATTCAAGTATGTCCTCTTATATTTTGATATGAACATGTATTTCTGCTGTTGAAATTCAGTTAACAAGACCGATCAAAAGGAAAAAAGTTTGCATAATATTTCTGTGAAAATCATTGCCATAGGCACTCATTGAGGCAAAAACTAGTTACCTTCTGAAGAGGAGTGGATAACTAATAGCACTGCTAAGAATCCATGCTTATGCAAGCTAAGATGATAATAAGGTAATCAGATTTCATGCTTCAGGGTGTTAGCTAATCGCCTGCAGAGGTTTGGCACTGCACAATTGGCTGAGTGCATCTTGTTTATTTTTATGCTTGCTCTGAGACATCAGTTATTCACTGCCACTGTCAACCGCTTACTGGACAAGATGAACTAAATGGTTTGTTCCAGCGTGATGAACTCTATGTCCTGTAATAAATGTTATCATAAATATAGCAAGCCATCCGTTTTGAGACGTCAGTGAAATGTACGTTATAGTGTAATAACTGTTTAGTGGGTATGTGTACTGCTGCCCTCTACTGACTTACAACTATACACAAGTGGAGTGATACACTGTTTTGTGTTTCTGACTCCACGGAAAAAAAAAAATAATTAAAAAAAGATATTACCTTCACCGTTGTTACTATCTGTATGCTACTGACTGGGACTCTCTGTGCTTCAGTAGACATCAAGAGAAGAGCAGGAAAAGCTTTTATTTTCCCATGAAGAAAAGGTAAAGAAAAACCACCCAAGATCTTCCCATGTTTTAGGCATAAAGATGGAAAGACTCACCTCTGACCATCTCATCACATAGCCTCAAAAGCACCTGGTGGAAAAAATTCTGATTCCTTGTCAGCCACTTCCATTACATGCCAAAGAAGTGGGACCCCTGACTAGTGGCACAGAGGGAAATAAGCTGTTCCTTGCTCTTAGAAGCTGAAAACAGTCCTGATCAAGATTAAGGTAAAGGGGAAAAGAGAAATGTGAAGGACTTGAGAATGAAAATTCCAAAATCAAATGCTCTGCATTTCAAAATGAAAAAGGCTTTGATTAAATAATTTATTGCTAGAAAGGGAAATACAAGCTACAAAAAAATCTGTGTAAATGATGGATGAAGAAAAAGGGAAAATGGCAGTGTTGACCGAGTCCCCAAATTCTGGGGTATCTTGAAATACTGATGTTTTCATCATATCCAAGGGAGGGTCTACTGGAGCGATGTATTTCCCTTCTTGTTCATGCAAGTATTCTAGTTCACATCTCTTTGAGAGAAGCTGGACATACAAGTGAATTTCTCCTCCCAGTATGGAACTAGGATGAAGTAGGCCACTCTTAGATCCCAGGATAATTAAAAAAAACCCAAAACAAACAAAAATACCCCAACAATTGAACCACTGATTGTGCTTTTTCCATATACAACACTCAGTAATACCCAGAATGGCCTATAGAGTCATTTATTGTAAAGCCAAGAAAGGTTATAATCCCCCTAAACTATAACAACTAACCCTTTTTAGCAGCCCCATGTAATCTTTCAACCTCATAGTAAAATTTGTACTTGAACAGACATTGTGTGTGAAAACTGGGTTTGACTTAACCTCTTTAGACTATATATTGATGCAATTTCTTATACGGTACCTTTATGATACAAATTAACATGTGATTTGCCTTTCCCTTTGTCCTGTTAACAGATAGATCACACAGACTTCACATATTCCAAGACACATTCAGAAATGGTACAAACAAAAATAAATGGCAGGGTATTTTGTTATAGTCCTTCCCACTTAACTTTTAACTTGTTAGTTATATTTCAATAGGTGAAGGGTCCTGCACTCTTTTAACAATGTCCATAAACATTTTATTGATTTAATTGTATCCTAAGTCATTAAACAAAATGGCTCTCAATTATCATTGGATAATAAGCAAAACACTATGCAAACAGGAGCCCAACTGGCTACAGAAACTGGAGTGTTTTCTTTAACCTACTATGTTTTATTTGTTAGAACTCACACAAAGAAAAAATATATTATTGATTTAATAACATGATTGATTTGAAAGCCAGGGGGACCAAACAAGCTTCTGGAGTGCTGTGTACTCTCAATCTTTTTATTCTGTGGATAGCTGCAGAAAACTTTCTTCACATTAGGTTTCTCTTATCTGGCAAACATGAATTTAATGTGTACTTCGTTCATTTTTTTCAGCTACTACTTACACAATATATATCTTTTCCTGCAATTTAGGACAATTTAGGTGAGTTACAAAGCCATAACTGAAGAAACAATTTGAAAATTTTGTTCTCCTTTTCAATAGCCCTCCATTATACGAGGCTGTCGGGTAAATTGTAGAAATTAATATCTCAGAAAAGCACATGGAGCCCAGTAAAAGATTTTTGTCTGGTATCTAACCATTTTGTCAACTGTTTGATGACCAAACATAGCTGTCTTCAAAGAAGTTACATTTAAACTTAGTCTAGTTAGTCACCCCTCAGAGTGAACCTGTGGTATGCATAGTAATAATGCAGGTGTAAATTGTCTGTTATAAGACACATTTGAAACAATACTCAAATTGTTAAAAATATTTTTCTTTTCCACTGGCACAAGAATGTACAGGAAAAGTGTTATTGAGAAATTATATTGCTTGAGTTTACAAATTACTACACCTGAGTCTGTTGATGTTCACTTTACCATTTCATTCCTACTCTATAAGAGTAATGACTAGTATTCTACAGTAGTCCTACTATTCATTACCCTAAGAAGATCCATATAAATCAAGTTAGAAAAGGATACTCACCTGTTTTTAACACTGCACTCTACATCAAACATCTAGGGTATTATACATGTGACAAAGTATTCTCTAATGGATATTAGAGTGAATCATGCCTTCAGTTGGAGTTGGAAAGCCACAAGGTAAAAGGAGGAAAGCCTTCAGTGCTCTGCCAGCTCAGGCCTTCATATACATCGCAGTAACACAGTGCATTCAGTCTTGGACAGCTAGCCAAGGCTGAGGTCCATACTGCCATTGATACTTGAACTAACTAAGCTGAAGCTAATTTGCATATATTTGCACACAGATTTTTTTAATACCATGTAGATGCATGCATACACACATATGCACAGTACTAGCAAGCAGAAACCTCCTGCCTGCTTTGGTGAACAGACACAGCCTGCTTCAGCTGTAACAGCCTACCTGCCACCAGCTGCTGCATGCAGAACGGATTATTTAACAACACAACACAAAACAGCTGCTCTTGACTGCTCTTCTGCTGCAGGTGCCATTTCTGATTGAAATTACTGGAAACTGAAAGTCCCTGTGTGGTCACATTCATCCCTTTGGAAATTCTACAGTGACCCAACTACAGCACAGCACACACATCCGTACCTTCTTGTGGGACAAAGTGTTGAATTCACTGCACCTAAATAGTCATACGCATCTGCAAAGTGCTTTAACTCTCCTGTACTTGGCTAACAATTCAGGAAAAAAACACAACCAATTAGGAAAAAGCAACAAGAAAATGTACAAGCCTACGTAAGGCTTTCTTGGGGATATAAGCTCCATCACAGAAGTGGTAGAAACAGCTGATCCACCACTCATATTCAGCTATTTCAGCTAAGAGTAGTGTTGAAAACACAAGAGGAGGACATGGGTCAACAGTGATAGCCTTGTCTATCCATACACAGTTCTCGCTATAACTGAATATAGCATCAGTGTTTTGTCATGCAGTTGTTGCAGTTGTCTTAGCACAAAAGTGCTCCTGAGTGCAGTTAACAGTGATCTGTTAAGGCTGTGAATTCCCACAGCTTGGACTAACTGAGAAGCCTCAGCCAGGCTGCTCTTCTGTAAGCTACCCTTCTTCTTTCCTTAGTTTTGGTTGCATCCTACTGCGTTTCAAAAAAGACACCTCTCAGCAGTAAATCTCTAGCTTTGAATTTTACTCCCTTTGGAGTCTGTTAGAACCAAAATGGCATACAATTCAGTGTACTTAATGTCTTTACAAAACTAGTCTCCTAAAACATCCTAATTTCAGTTCTTGACAACCCATCCTTTATACACAGAAATCTGCACCATAGCAGCCATCTTGATTTTTTTTTTTCTAGAAATGCTAAAAAGCCTCAGAACCCCATGTCTTCTACCTTAAAATATTCTCTTTTTTAATCAAAGCCTGAATGGATAATGATGGACTAGTGAGAGAGATTTCACAAGATAAGGAAGCAGACCAATCAAGCTGGAATACAGGAGTTTGCATACTTTACCCCTCTCACACTTCACAAAAACTTATGAAGATCTGGATCCAAATTATCCAGCTCAGTCTCTTTTTTTTTTTCTCTTCCTTGACTTCAAAAGCCCCTTTTTAACTTCAAAAAATTCTGCTGTGATAACAATGCTCCACCTAGTGGAAATAAAACTGTTTGAACTATTGTAAGACTAGTATTAACTCAGAGAACTTGTCTCTCAGTGCCTTAGTCAATTTTTCCAGTGATAAGAAAAAAGTGCTAGTGTGACTATTACAGTATAGTACCAATTTAAGAATGCAAAATACTGTCATTTTAAAATATAATAGCGAACAAAAAGAGCAAACCTCTTGGGGATCTGACATAATTATGAATCTATCACTAATTTACTTATGATGACTCCTTGATAGAGATATAGTTAAAATAGTTACCTTTACAAAAGCATTTCTTACTCATTGATTTTTAAAGAGTAAGTAAAGAAGATCTGTCAGATCATGTTGTCTATAATATATTGCAAGTCAGTAAATTTCACCTTCTCGTCTCAGTATCTTTTATTTTATTAAAGCATTTTCAGTTTTGTGATAGTGCCTGGAGACTTCAGCAGGGGATTGACATCCCGTTGTTCTTTACATTTGGAACAAACTTAATGAAGAACTAATCTTCCCTTCAAAAGTTCATAATGTGATGGGTTTTTTTCTCATCACACAGTGCATTCACAACACAAACAGCAAGGTGGGTATTTTTCATCCCAGAGGGAATTTCAGATGAAGAGGTATGTGGAACAGCCAGAAGCCTTTAGGAGCCTCTGAGAGCGAAGTGTGAGACAAGGTAGTAAAGAATCATTCGACTGACTATCCATGGGAAAAAAATTGCAGTACATAGTGGCTTTGTACCTATGAGAACTTGCACAATCTCTGAATCAGCATCAGACTTACAAATCTTTTGATAAGTTAAAAAGAACAACCACAAAACCCCCTACCTTTCTTATTGCATTACTGCAATGTCTTGGCATTATATTATCATAGAATCATAGAATGGCATGGGTTGGAAAGGATCTTAAAGATCATCCAGTTCCAACCCCCCTGCCATAAGCAGGGACACCTTCCACTAGACCAGGTTGCTCAAAGCCTCATCCAACCTGGCCTTAAACACTTCCAGGGAGGGGGCATCCACAGCTTCTCTGGGCAACCTGTTCCAGTGTCTCACCACCCTCACAGGAAAGAATTTCTTCCTAATATCTCATCTAAACCTACCCTCTTCCAGTTTAAAGCCATTTCCCCTTGTCCTATCACTAACTGCCCTTGAAAAAATCCCTCCCCAGCTTCCCTGTAGGAAGCTTCCCCCAGCCTTCAGGCACTGGAAGGCCACTATAAGGTCTCCCCAGAGCCTTCTCTTCTCCAGGCTGAACAACCCCAACTCTCTCAGCCTGTCCTCACAGTAGAGGTGCTGCAGCCTTTGGCTCATCCTCGTGGCCCTCTTCTGGACTTGCTCCAGTAGATCTGTGTCATTCTTATGTTGAGGGCCCCAGAACTGGACACAGTACTCCAGATGGGGTCTCACAAGAGTTGCTGGCCACACTTCTCTTGATGCAGCCCAGGATATGGTTGGCCTTCTAGGCTGCGAGCACACATTGCTGGCTCATGTTGAGCTTCTCCTCCACAAGTACCCCCAAGTCCTTCTCCTCAGGGCTGCTGTTGATCCATTCTCTTCCCAGCCTGTATTTGTGCTTGGAGTTGCTCCGACCCAGATGCAGGACCTTGCAATTGGTCTCATTGAACTCCATGAGGTTAGCACAGGCCCACCTCTCAAGCCTGTCAAGGTCCCTCTGGATGTCGTCCTGTCCCTCCAGCGTGTCAACCAAACCACACAGCTTGGTGTCATCAGCAAACTTGCTGAGGGTGCACTCAATCCCACTGTTCATGTTGCTGACAAAAATGTTAAACAGCACCAGTCACAATACCAACCCTTGAGGGATGCCACTTGTCACTGGTGTCCACTTGAATATCGAGCTGTTGACTGCAACTCTTTGAGTGTGACCATCCAGCCAATTCCTTATCCATCAATTGGTCCATCTGTCTAGCCCATGTCTCTCCATCTTAGAGACAAGGATGTCATGTGGGATAGTGTCAAACACTTTGCACAAGTCTAGGTAGATGACATCAGTACTCCAAGTAGCCAATATGGAGAGCACACTGAATAGATTACACAGCTGTACACATTGCAGAAATATTTTTAGTCATTGAGAAGGGTAAGACAGACAGGTCAGTGACAGAAAGTCAGTGAGAATTTTTGGTGCTTTCCTCCTCTGAAAATCTTTCTTCACTTCAAGTTCCTAGATTCTTACCGAAATACAAGGAAATGCTGAAACCAAACCAAAACAAAAGCTAAGCTAAGCTAAGCATCTGTAGATCATTATATATATGTATGTATGCATGTACACATCCATCAACACACTCCACAGTGCAATTCCTGGACAGATTGGTGTCTGGGGTTTGTTCTCATGCAGTGATTTGTTTCCAAACAATGCTTACACAACCAATAAATTACATGACTTCCAAGTCAAGTGAGATAAAGAAACGGAAGTCTGTGGGGATACTCAAAACCTCTCCAGAATAACATGCTTGTTTTTAATTCATTCAGGATCTGTTTTCCCTTCTTTCCCTTTCATTCTCCAGTGTCCATCCTTCATCCCCCCCCAGTATCCTCTTCTTCAAGACCTTAAATCATCACAATTCACTGGCTGAGTGGGGGCAATATTTACAGAAAATATGCATGATAAGTGTTTTTGAGGCAGCAATTTCATTCCCATTAATGATATTTCTAGTCTAGGTCCAGATTACATCTATCTTCTTCCATCAAGGTAACTGTCTTCAATATCAGTCATTTAACTTATCTTGAAGCCACTTTGAGCAATTTGTCCTGTTAGAAATATGGCATATATAAACTTTTTAATTTCCTTCATAGTTTAATCTAAATTGTCCCCTCTTACAGAGTCTGAAGATTTAACGGTCATATGCTTAACCTTCAGGAAAAGAGGAACAGTGGAGATCAAAGCATATGATTTTGCCTTGTCAAAAACTAGGTTTAGATAAACAATGAAATATCTGCCTATTTTCTCAGAGCTACTGATTTCTTCTATACTGACCACTCCATATAATGAAACTTTTTTATCACCCTTTATCCTCTCAGAAAACATCTCTTTTTCACTGAGAAGCAAGGAAGCTAAATTATTAAATAGGCTATTTGACACAGTTACATTTCCTAGACTAAAAACATCGGTGTAAGATTTGCAATTTTAATCCATTCTCTCAGTAAATGAAAGATAATTCTTTAGTATCCTTAAGTATCTACCTTGATTCCTGTAAAGGAGCAGTTATTCAGCCTCTTTATCAAAGACTTTTAGAAACTTGCCACTTCATTTTTTTTTAGTATTATCTTATTTTGGGGGTTTTAGTTGGCCTTTTTAGTTATTATTTCTATCCCATTTTTTGCCTGTAGCATAACTGAACAGTATTTTCAAAAACATTTAGATGAGGATTGAGCAAAGAAAGATAAAGACAATGGAGAATATGTTCCTAAATCACCTGGGTTCTTGTAAATGTCTTCCTCTGTCACAGTATCACAACCACTGTTGAGAATAGTAGATACACCTATTGTAAGACCTCATTATTACACTTCTATTTTTATTGTTTAACAGCTGTTTAAATTAATGTGCACTCATGTTCAAGCCAATAAAGCGAGAACCTCAGCATGCAGACTGATACTATGACTCGAGCCCTTAAAGTAAAGATTTCACTAAAGGCAATGTTTCATCTTGTTTTACCCATCTTCTAAGCAACCTGTGGCCACGTAATGATTACAAACTAGTCAGTCAGCCACATTACAATTACACAGGGAACAGGAGAAGAGGAAACTCACTGCTAAGAACTTCTATGCTGAATGGGTATTAACTCTTTCTCCTGCTAAACAAGTTGGTCTCCTGGTGACTCCCAAGAGCCAGAGCGACCTGCTGATTTTGCTCTTTCTAGTAGCCCCTTTGGTGCAACCCAATTGCATGGATTCCTCTTAGTTACTGTTCCAGTTTTCCTCTAGTAATGTTGCTGGAAGTCCTCTCAGTGATCTCCCTTGCCACAGATATCCAGCTCTGGCCAAGTTTCCTGTGAGCTGACTTGTGTCTGCCCAAAAAGGATGTGTTTCCCACATATGCACCCCACATTTCAGTGTCTGTAGGCAGAGACTCCATCAGCAAGGAGTGAAGAGTGGAGTGGGGCAGAAGAAGAAAATGCAGATGCCCTTTATCATAGGAAAACTGTGAACCTCATTTCTGCCAGTTTCTTTCAGGCTTCCCTCTGTACCGACCCTCAGCAGGCAGGAAAAGCAGCAGCAAACCTCAGGTCCCCAGCTCACACAGCACTATGTTTTGCACTACATGAATGTTACATAGATCAGGTCTTCAGAACATGTCATATTGATTAAGATGCTGGACATTGGAATTAGCACCTCTTCAGACTTCCTGTTTCAACCAAAAAATTTTGGTTTAATCCTGAACTCTATTTTATACCTACAGTTTCTAACCAATATATAGTCCTCCAGAAGGGGAAAGCCGCAGGTGATTTTATATTGGTTTGCTGTTTTTCCTCCTAATATAGCTCAGCAGCCATGGTGAATTAGAGGGAACCAAAAGATAGATGACCTTTTTTCCTCTTAATTCCTCTACATTCAGCAGTAGGGACAGCTAATTATAATATGAAACACTGAAAAGGCAGAACCAAACACATAAGATGCCCCTTACTTCCTAGAGTTTTCTTAGCAGAAGACATTATTCCTGGTACATGTGAAAGTACCTTTTCCTACAATTCAGAGATACAAATCCTCTATTTTGCTTGCAGTGACTGGAAACCTATATCTGGAGACCTGAAGATGACAAAAATCTTGCTTTCAAAATTGCTTGAAAGATATCATATGAAAGGCATTATTCCTATTACCTGTTTATGAAGCTAGAAAAGACTAGAGAGAAAAATGGACACTGGTGGACTCAACCCACAAACAGAACATTATAGATGAAGAAAGCTGAAGGAAAAAGGCATGCCAAGTAATTTTACCTCCATGTCATACATGCCAGTCTTGAAGAGTAATTGCTTGGACACTCTGGCTACTTCAAAATTACTTGTTCTGAGCATTCACTGCATCTCTTGGGTGAAATAAGTGCCATTTTGTTCCTAATTAATTTTATGGATTGAGAGGAACTAACTGATTATATAGGTACCATATTGATTTGTCTGCTGAGATGGGTAATTATTTTAATTGTGCCTTTTTATGCTAACTACTTTTGACTAATTGCACATCAGTTCAGTAGGATCAGTGAAGTACTTCATTTACTATTGTATTTCAACCAAATATCTCAGCTTCCTCTTTCTTTAAATTTGAGTGGATAAAAGGAAGACCTTTAGCAAACAGGGAAGTTCAATAAACTGAGGAAAACTGAAGCAATTTAAAAAGAGCAACTATCTGAAATGAACATGTAGACGCCACAATGATTTGCAAACCAAAGCAAAGATAAAACCAAAGTTCTAATTAAAACAAGAAAGAATGTTAAATGCACTAAAAGCAAGGTGCGTTTTGTGAAAAACCAAAATTGTGAGAAGACATTGGAGATATCAACAGCGATGATCAGTTTTGCCCCTTGCACTTCCATCTTGCTGTATATTCCTCTTCAGCCTCTTCTTCCCTCTATGATGTCAGAATGGAGATAAGAGAAGAAATTGGTTATTGTAGCCAAGGAGTATGTCCCATCTGACCTGCTCCTGCAGGTCTCTGCCAATGACTCTCCCCAGCTGCTTCAATATTTCCTGGAATTCAGTCCTTTTTTCTGTACGTCTATCCAGATGCTGTCCAAAAGAAACTCTACCCTCAGCCATTAAGGCACAATTGCCATCTTCCCACCTGTTCCTTATCTGCTGTCTCTATTAACATTTTTTATTTCTCAAACAGCATGTAAGTTGAAGACACCTTTGTCTTTTATCTGCCTAAATGATGTTAGATCACATTCTTCATAATTCACTCATATTTCAGGTAGAAACCTCCTCAAACCTCAGATCTTATTCATCATAAAACAAGATATAGGGATTCACTAGGAATTCATTAGGCAAGTTAAGTGGCTAGATTTTCCTATTGATATACCTGTGAAAATTGAGAGATACTTAATATTTGTGTGGTTTCCCTTGTACAGCTTATCTTCTTTCTATAAATACAGTGTAGATATGCTTTGTAAGATTTAATACATGTGGTACGTATGCATCTAGACTGCTAAGCAAAATTTATGGCAAAACTGTTTACCAAATTAGTAACACGGTAAGAATTTTTACACTACCAAAAGATGTCTTTACAACTATGGACATAGCTATTGTTACTTTGTCTAGATGCCCTGAGATTGTAATTATTATCATACATTATTTATTTTCTTATTACTGTTATTAACTTTGAATAGATAACTTTACTGCTATTTATTCCATTTTATTAAGCCATTATATTTTTATTACTTTACTACTCTTTATTGTTATTGCCATCATGCAAATGGCTTGCATTGCAAATATCTTCATTATCAGTGAAAACTGCAAGGAAACAGAGTGCTCTTTGGTCACCACTTCTAAAAAAAATCATGCCTTTGCTAACTCAAAAGACTATATATGCTAAACCAAAAAATACCCAAAGCAAATACCAAACTTTCACCAACATTGCAAGAGCAATCCAGCAATCTGTAGATACTCCAACTGCAATGCCAAAGAGAAAATTAATATTAATCTGATTCCATCCCTTGAGACTATGGTCTAATAAGAGAAAGTAATCACCCATCAAACTGTTATGCATTACATATCTTTATTATATCCCTTTCTGCTCTTCTCTGTATCATTATAGCTTCTGAGTCAGCTGAGAAAACAAATTAAGCACTATATAAAAACTTCTATTTTTATCAGTCATGCCTCAAGACTGATTATTTTTTTTTATTTTTTATTCTGTTAAGCCTGTATCTATTTTTTTTTTTTTCCAAAAACTGAAATTAAATTGAACTGAGAATCTATGAGGTTGTAGACACACAGAAACTTCAGAACAGCCATAGCTAAACAAGCAGCTATGGTTTCATGAAGGGGCTTAATATTCATGTTATGTGGATGACGCTAGTCAAAGCAGCTTTAACTGTCTTTGGAAGGGCTTCCTAGTCTTTGAATGAATAACTGTTTATGCAGGGGTTTACCCCACATTGAGTGAATTTCACATAAAGCTTACTGTTCTTTGCTACGATACAGCCACTGACTTGGTTCCTGACCATAGCTCCTTTTTTGTTTGGTTGCTTTTTGGTTGGTTTTTGTTTTGTTTTGTTTTGTTTTCTTTGATTGCAATTCATTATAGAATATACTTTTTCTTTGACAAAGCATATGTCTTTTCTGATTTGGGGCAACATTTCAGGCACTTCTTTCAATCTTCCTTGTTTACATGATTTATTTTGCTCCCCTTCCAAAAACAGGTGGTGTCCAAGGGCTGTTTGGATTCTTCTTTACAGGAACTCTCTGCAGCAAACTGTTTTTATTGGATCTGTTATGTTATGGGAAATCTGTTTTGTATTAACTACTTCCTCTTTCCTCCCATATTCCCATTTCAAGAATCCTCTTAGGTATTATGTTTCCCAGATTTACAGTTACACATGTAGCTTCTTTTAAAGGACCAAAAAGCCTGTTTCTACTATGAATGATGCCTTTAAACTTTTTTTTATAACTATTCACTTGATTAAGAAAAAAATCTTGCTGTATCTGTGCATCTGTGGTATAAAATCAGCAATAATTTATGGAAAAAAAATAGTTTAAGTGAGGAGTAGAGAATGTGATAGCCAGTTGTGGATGGAGTGATGCACTTACCGAAGTAGCAATATGTTTATTGATATAAAACAGCAATTTAACAATGTTTGATAGTAAATGAGACAGTGGTTTGACAAGATTCCATGGCAAGGTAAACTTGAGGTTCAGAGAGGACCTCCTTGCTTTCTAAAGTCCTACTCAGAGGAGTCTAGGCATGGCTGGATTCAATCCTAGTCCCAAACTCAGTCAATGATTTATGTCTAAAGGATTATAAATGCACAATCAATCTAATGTATAATCTTAGCAAAGCTTACAAACTTGAGCAAGTTATTAGTCACTTACTGAGGATCTGTCACAGGAACATCATGAAGTTCAACAAGGGGAATTGCAAAGTCCTGCATCTGGAGAAGAATAAGCCTGGGCATCATTTTATGCTGGAGGTCACCCAGCTGGAAAGTACCTTTGCAGGGAAGAACCTGGGGTCTGGCTGGACGTCGAGTTGAAAATGAGCCAGCAATGTGTCCTGGCAGCAAAGGACAACAGCATCGTGAGCTGCATTAGGAAGAACATTGCCAGCAGGTGGAAAGAAGTGATTTTTCACCTCTGCTCAGCACTGCTGAGACACACCTGGAGCACTGTTTCCAGTTCTGGGCTCCCCAGTACAAGACAATAGGACATACTGAAGCAAGTCCAGAAAAAGGCTGCAAAAATTATTAAGGAGCTGGAGTATCTGACATATGAGGAGACAGTGAGATAGTTGTTCAGTCTGGGGAAGAGTAGGCTCAGGGGGATCTTCTAAATATGTATAAATGCCTGATGGGGAAAGAAAAGAAAGGAGTGCCACACTCTTCTCAGGGGTGCCCAGTGACAGGACAAGAAAGAATAAGGACAAACTGAAATACAAGAAATTCCATTAAACATAAGAAGAAACTTTTTTTACTGTGAGGGTGGTCAAACACTGGAACAAGATGCCTAAATGTGCTGTGGAGTGTCTGTCCTTGGTAATATTCAAAACTCAACTGGAAAATGCTGGTCAATTCACTGTAGCTGAATCTCTGTTGAGCAGGGGTGATTGAACTAGATAATCTCTAGAACTCCCTTCCAACCTTATTAATTCTGTGGTATTATAGAAAGTAGATTTGAATTCATAAGTGAGGGTATTTGCTTAACACTTATAGCTTCCAGGAGAGAATATATTCGGTGTCCCGTGTCTCAGTAGTTGTGCAAATTGTACCTGTAGTTGTAGATACTGAAGTGATCAGATGTTGGCCTCTGCTTTATGTTACAGATTAAATGTTATAAGGTTCAGACCATTGCATAAACTGAAAGGTTCTTAGGATCCATAAGCCCTTTAGGCTATCAAATAAACATATTCCATATTGACCCCAGTGACTATGCTTCCTCATGTGTATCTGGCTAAAACGTAACTGTAGGAAAGGCATCCAGTTTTAATTTTGGAACATCAAGAGATCTATCACTTGCTTTGTACTGTATTCTGGTGGCTAGAAAGCCTCCTGATTGCTAGTTATTTTAATATCCAAGTGAAGTAGTCGAGTTTCTGTCTCCCACTATCGGTCCTTTTCAAATTTTCTTTTGCAAGTTTACAATACACTTTCATGAACAAAACCACATGTGACAAAATAAGAAAATAAATATAAGCCTATATAATTGATCCATTGCTACACACCAGCACCTAAGCACACATTGAATTAAGTCATAGATTTGTCTAATTTCAATAGATTTTTAGTATATTAAGTCCCTAGCAGATTTTTTCCCCTTTATCAATTTCTTAAATATTAGATCGTCTGACATCTGCAAATAATTGGGGATTTAGAACCAACACACACATCCTGTTAACTCCTATGCACAACATCTATGCTTGAAATATACTTTAAAGTGTTCTTTGTTATTTCATTTCTACTTATGCAACTCAAAAACAGCTGGGAAAGCTATCTTAATATCTTCCATATTATGGCTTCTCTGGAACAGTCCAAGTATTTAATATCATATTTGAAATTTTTTGAATAGCAAAAAGAAAAAGAACAGACTTCATAATATATAAAGTAACTTCAAGCAAAGTAAGACTGTTCCTTAAATATCTTGTCTAGGTAAGAGCTAATGGGATCACACAATGAAGTAGGTCTCTCTCTTCTGTTTGATCATCTGTTTTACATTCCACTAACTAAAAGCTTTCCTTCTTAAGCTACTTCAAACACCATTTCCAGTGTGCAAATGTTAATGATGTTCCATATTTTTAAAGTGAGCACAAAAATCTTCTCCACTTTTTCTAAAGCCAAATCATTCTGCAGTGCAGCATAGTCAGTGTTGAGTACTGGATCAGCAAAAAGAAAGCATTTCATACATGGTCTGGTGTCTTGAAACTGATGAAGAGGACAGTGGTAAAATGGAGAGTGGGAGAAGGGGGTGGGTGGTGAGACCATTCTAGTATGCATATTCTACTGTTGCAAGAGGATTTTTTTTTTTTCTTCTTTCAGAGATATTAATATTTAGTTATTTACTTTGTCTCTAAGGCTTGTTAAGTTTTTTTTTGGGTCTGGCTGAAACTGAGGTAATTTTCCTCACAGCAGCCCTCATAGTGCCACGCTTTGTATTGGCATCTGGAAAGGTGGTAACACACCAGTGTTTTGGTTACTGCTGAGCAGTGCTCCCGCAGCATCCAGGCTGCCTCTCCAATATTCCACCCCCCTGCCCCAGTAGGCTGGAGTGGGCAAGATCTTGGGAGGGGACACAGTCAGGACAGCTGACCCAAACTGACCAAAGGGATATTCCATACCGTATGACATCTACTCAGAAATAAAAGCTAGGCGAACAGAGGGGAAAGTGGGGGGGAGGCATTCATTGTTTATGATGTTTGTGCTCTGGATCAACTGCTACATGTACTGAAGCCCTGCTTCCCAGGAAGTGGCTGAACTTCACCTACTGATGGGAAGTGGAGACTAAATATTTTGGTTTTCCTTTATTTTTGCATGCAGCCCTTGCTTTTGTGCTTCTATTAAACTGCCTTTATCTTGACCCATGAGTTCTTCCCCTGCTCCCCATCTTATCTTCTCCCCTCCCTGTCTGGCTGAGGAGTGGAGTGATAGAGTAGCCTGGTGGGCACCCGGTGTCCAGCCAAGGTTAACCCACCACAGCTGGGCTCGTAATAGTGAAGCTATCCAATTGAAAGGATGTGTGTGTAGGATTCCAAATAACAATGTTTGAAACAGTTTGAAAGTATTCTAAAAATTTTTTCTGACAAACAAACAAACAAAATCCTAAGAGAATAAATAGCATTTTTATGTGGTAGAGTGTTTAGTTCACCCATTTTGAAAAAGATGGAACTCACTTATGGCTTTTCAATTTACAAGGAATATAATTATCTCAAAATGAATGTTAATGAAAATTTTATACTCTACTAGCACCTCTGCATCCATCTATCCTGAATATATATTATTCACTTACTATGGATCCTTTCCAAATATATCCCACTAAATTAATTAGCCTAGTATATCATGTATAGAACACAGTACTCAGTATTGTAAGTTCATTACCCACAAAAATAAAACATATAACAGTATCCTGTGTTATTTTCAGGCAGGTTGTTCTATTTTGAATATTTTCAAACCTCATAGTTCATAAATTTTATTTTTAAAGTTTTAACTGGGACTCACATAACTTTTTAGATCTCAGAAGTACATTAAAGTACTTTCAAGGTATTAAAATCTATTCACTGTCTCATTAAAGTTAAAATGTTTGTAACAGCCATGCAACTGTTTCTCAGAATTGGAATATAGGATTCAACTATCATTTTGGACATAGTCTTCATCAAGGCACATGATCACCCTGTGGCACTCATGTAGGCACTTATATGCTTCTATATAAAATTTAGATATTATATGTATATATGTATATAGAGAAAGTATTTAAAACTTCAATGAATGAACCTTTATTACATCATTGTAAGGCAGCAATTGGAATGCCTCATTATGTATATTAGAACATAAAAAATGCAAAGAGTTGAAAAGTTTTTTTGAAGGTTATGAAATACTAAACAGACAGAGTTTAGCCTTGAGTTTCCTTTATCTTCATACAGAGGTGAAAGCATAGAACCATGATTTATTTATTTTTATTAATGCTTAGTGTTCCCAGTCAGGCATTAAGACCGTACCATGTTAGGTAAAAAAACCCAAACCACAGAACTGGTCCTTACCCCCTGTATGCATTTTATTAGAATAGAATAATTTCAGTTGGAAGTGACCTAGTCCATCTAGTCATTTAGTCCAACTGCCTGACCAATTCAGGGCTGACCAACTTCAAGCAGGTTATTAAGAGCATTGTCCAAATGACTTTTAAACACAGGCTTGGGGTATCGACCACCTTGCTAGGAAGCCTGTTCCAGTGTTTGACCACCCTCTTAGAAAGAAATGCCTCCTAATGTCTAGTCTGAACATACCCTGGCACAGTTTTGAACCATTCCCACATGTCCTATCACTGGATCTCAGAGACAGGAGATCAGCACTTCCCTCTCCACTTCCCCTCCTCAGAAACATGTAAATAGACATGAGGTCGCCCCTCAGCCTCCTTTTCTCCAAACTAGACAAGCCAGAAGTCCTTAGCTGCTTCTTATAGAACACTCCTTCCAGACCTTTCACGAGCTTTGTTGCCCTCCTCTGGACACACTCAAGGACCTTCACATCCTCTTTAAGTGGTGGGGCCCAGAATGGCACAAAATATTCAAGCAAGGCCACACCAACACTGAATACAGCAGGATAGTCACCACTTTTGACTGGCTGCGCTGGTTGTGCTGTGTTGGATGTCCCCCAGGATGTGGTTTGCCCTCTTGGCTGC